>NW_009927720.1:56377-95884 GCF_000696875.1 Nestor notabilis | reverse complement strand
CAGTTTCTCAGCAGGAATTGCAGATGGCCCAAAAGTAATCCTCTTCTCTTACTATATTCTGGACCTACATGACATGGGGTGCCTGCTATTGCAGATGCTGTATTTCAGGTGATGTTAAAGGAAAGGCTTTTTTTGTCTGCAGTTGTCAGTCTTCCAGGGAAGTTCTGCATGTGGACATTTATCCCCTGACAAAGATAATTATAGTCTCTCTAAATTCTCAGTGCATTTTTGGTGGGGGAATAAAGTCTGTGCCTCAGATTGCCTGTAATATTGTCTTGCTCTATTAAATCACTGTGGCAGCAATGGTTGTCCCACAGTAGAAAACATCTTCATGAGGAAAAGGTGTTTCGATCGATGTGTACAGGGTATGTGTGTCTCCAGGCAAAACAATCATTGGTCACTCTGTGGAACTGCCCATCTTAGCTCAGGAATGTACATCTACATACAATACATGTTAAAGACAATCAGTCCCATTCCTTCCTCCATGTCTAACAGCACAAAATTATTCTAAAAGTTTCTCTTTTTGCTAATTGGTAGCAGCTCTGTAATTATGAGATAACCGCTCCAAATGAAATATTTGGGATTGGGTTTGAAATATTGTCTCTTCCTGCCTGCCTGGGGGATTTATGCAAATGCAGAAAAAATTGTATCCTAAGTCAAAAGATTCTGTGGTCTTATCCACCTCTTCCAGGACTTTATGAGCAGGAAGGAAGGTTAGGGCAGTTTTTCATTTCCTATATGAATGTCAGAGCTTGGAACAATAATGGGGTCTGGAATTGCTCTTCATAAAAAGTATGTTGAAATTATCAGTAGAATGGAAGGGAAATGCACCAGGTGAGATAGCAGATATAAAAAAAATTTTCCTGTTACAAAGTAGTTTTCTTCCTTTAAATGGCATGAAGGGCTAATCTGTTTAGTATCCAAGCAAGCTATTTATCTGGTAATTTATTTTCCTGCAAAAAACTCCATCTGATATTATTAGGATATAAACAGACTATATACGTATTTGTCTGCCTTGTTTTTTATTTTCCTTTTTTCTGCTTCTGGTTTCAAATGCTGAAAAAAGCTGATTATTTCAGCTGTACCGCTGACAGTTGCTCTGTGGGTGAGAATCACAAGCTATAGCTTAGGACATATATAAGACTCAATGGAAAAGAGGTTAATTTTAAGTGTGAACTTTAAAAGCCTCAGCTGACTAAGTTTGGAAGTAAGGATGAGACAGGTTCAAAGGTTATGATCTAGGTATCCTAGAGCAAGCTAACTACAGCGCCTGGGATATTGTGGTTTAAAAATAACCCTTAAGCATCTAAAATTAATAATAATGTGGTAAGGCTTTTAAGTTCCAGAAGTTTCCCATAGTCAATGTCTAACACAAAAAGTATACCAGGCCTAGAATTCAGATGCAGAAACTTGGAGACTTTGTCAGATATCCCAGTTTTCTCTTCATAAGAAACCAAACAGAAACCAATGCCATAAAATACATGCATGTTGCAGATATGATTAGTTTGTATGTATACTATGTACATGCATATACATACAAATACGTATACACATGTTTAAGCAGGGGAAGAGGAGAATGACAAGGAGTTGTTAAAGAAAAAGATTCACTAGCAAATCAAATCATGCTTCTAGGAAACAAATATATGAAAAAGCAGTATTTGTTACTGCAACAACACTCACAAGACTTCTAAAGAGACTCTGAATATATGGGGGGTAGATTAGTTTCATGTAATCATGAATGTCTAGACAGTAGCTACCTAATCTAAGCTAGTTGTCTAAGCTGTTGATCACCTTTCAGTAGTCAGTGGAAGCAGACAGGATCCTCCAGAGAGCAGTTCATCTCACTTACACTGTGGGATGGATTAGGCCATTTCTAGAGGTTTGCATCTTTCTTCACTGACTGTAAGAGGAAGTGATTAAATAGTGTAGGCAGATGTCTAACTTTCTGATGGCAAAAGTTAGGTAGAGGTGAATTCACTCTTTCTATGCTTCCATGTTAATACCTCCAGTATGAATAAATTGCTTCAGCATTCAAGATGCATTAGGTACCAATTTAAATATTAGAAAGCCAAACGCTTTGAGCTACTCAAGGTTTTGTACACTTCCAGACTTTAGGCACTAATTATATCTTTTCAGTATTCTTCATCATCTGTCCTTCATCCATCCTTTCTCTGCCACCATTAGCCACATTCATGGTGCATGAGGCCACATTCCCAACTTGGATAATACCTAAACGCTATGCCTATATTTAGACACTGCCTGCAATACAGTGCCAGATGAAACCAAGCATGTGGATACATAAAGTATCATTCACAGATAAAGAGAGGTGAGATTCAGTCAGCGGTTAAAGCATTTAAATATTTTCAAGCAGGTGTCTGTGGGGTCTCCAAGTATTGAATGTCCTACCATAGGAAGTAGCCAAGACTGTCAGCGGAGCATAGAAAGGGTGCCACATCACAATTACATTTTATTTTAATTTGATACCCCAGCAGCTTGAGTTGAGAGGCCAAATGTAGGTTATTTTGTCCCACCCTTGACCCTGAGAAGTGCCATGTTCTCAAAGTTGTAGCCAGGTCTGTGTAGCTCCTACCACCTGCCCACTGCACACCACTCATTTATCTCTAAATGATACCTGGAGTATGATACCTAGAGTTGCTGAGCTGTGCCTGATTCGTGGTGTCAGGCCCCCAAAAGCTGGACTTGCACAAAATGTTTCTAACTCTCCCAGAGTGAGTTCAGCTAAACCTTGAAGAAGATATTGATCCCCATGCCCAGAAGGTGTCTTCCACATTAAGAGCTATGGTGTAGCCTGAGATTTGGTGCAAAGGAGTAAAAGGAAGAAAACAGGGACTTATCATTCATTCTACCACCAGGCACACCCATTCTGCAGGGAGGAATGCAAAACTTATGGGAACAGGGGAACAAGAGGGAAAAAAACTGTGCAGCTGGCTTGTGTGCTGCATTGGAAGGCTCCTGCTCCTGTCACCATGTATGCACTGTGCACTGAAAAGTCATAGAGTAAAACATGGACATAGTCCCTGGATAGCTCTTTATCAGTCCTAATGGTGCCTGATGACTTGTCAGGTAGCCTAAATGTCATTTGGATTACCCCACTGACTACCTGTTGCTTTTGTGACTGATGCCTGTTTTTGGTGTTTGTAGTAAATGATCAGGGTAATGTTCTAAGATCTCTGTCTAACTGCAGAGGGGTCCAGTCTCCATCAAACCTTTAGGGACCTGGAGTGGAAGCGCTTCATCATTTTTAAAACCAGAATAATGAGGGCACTTCAGAAAAAAATCACCTGAACTTTATTTATTTTATATTCAGAAGTAGCTAAACTGAAATTAGGAAAGTGGCACTGTTTTAATATCAATGTAAGCAAGGACAGAAACAGTCCCAAAACCTGCTTTTTAAGCTCCACTAAGCCTTTATGATAATTCCTATGCAAATCATCCAGGATACCTTTCTTGTAACAGGCTTTTTCTGCAGCTGTAACATTCTGCAGTCTGTTTCTCCCAGGCCTTGGATTTTCTGGCAGTGCACACATGCTCACTGTTAATAAAAGCAAATGGCTACAGGGGATTCTGAGTCTTAAATTTAATAACGGGTAAGAGTTAAAGTAAACAGTGACTTTGCACCACTGTGAAGGGCTTTGCAATGGACATGCCAATGGGGAACTGAAGCTGAGCACAGACCTGTGCGTTATCTAATAAGTACCTGTAATGGTAGAGAAGGGAAAACAGATTTTCTCTCCACCCTCTTCTCTTCCTCCCTTCAACCTTTCCCTTATTGCACCTGTAAAGTCTCAGACTGCCATCGCTCCTCCCTTTTTCTTTCTTCCTTTTTCAAGTCTCCAGCTACTGATGAAAAGGGATTTTCCAAAGCATCCAGGATCCCAAGAGCACCATGCTAGGAATAAACAGCACAAAGACTAGTCATTCCATGGCAAATATCACTCAGTAGGAAGCAGGAAAACTGAAACAGTAAGTATGCCAGTAATTCTAATCAATATGCCCTCTTTGCATGTCAGGCTACAAAGGCAGAACAAAGTTGGTTAAAATGCACGTCCTGGGACATTTTAACATCTGGAACTTTTTATGTATTCATGAAGGCTGTGACTCAGATTCAAAAAGCTGTTTAAACAAGTGTGTTGATACACATAAGGTTTACTGTATATATAGAAAAAAAGCATCTTTGTTAACATGCTTTTTTGTATCCCTGCCAACCTTCTGCCAACTGGGAATAGAGTGTAGGTTGTTGGCATGTGTTCCTAAAGCTCTTATTGAAACGGAAACTTCCCAAAACTGGTTCAAAGGTTAGCTGGGTGTTTGATTTAAGCCAAACAGCCTTAGAAAATAGGGATTTATTTTTTCATTGAAATGTGTGTTTATGTTGGTAATTCTCACATTTGGTTTTGGTTGTTATTGGAGATGTTTATTTGGGCTTGAAACATGTTCTGGTCAACTTGGTACTAAGAGAGGCTGATTTAATTTGGGTAAGACTTGCATTATAGCAGTAGCTTACTGTTTATGAAGTGATTAAGCTCATTTCATGTTGGTTGTCAATAGATTAGATGCCTAGTCCTGGTTAATCAACTAGTAACCTGTTTTAGGACTGAATGAATCACTGTTTGGAGGTTCCTACCTCTTTTGCACTGAACCTATATACACAGAAGCTGGATGAATGACTGGTTTGGTCCAGGTGCCTGATGTATACTTAAGTATGCTTTGTGCCACTGTTAGTAAGCGTTCGTGAGAAGAGCTTCATGTGTGCTTTAGAAGCTCCTCAAATCTATCGAGAAATTTCTGGTTCTTTAAGAAATGAAATTTGTTTCCAAATTTCTTTTGGCTTTGAAAAATGGGACTGAAGTATCTATCTATTTTAAAACCATGGGTATGGTGGATTGTGAAGCTGCCTTTCATTTCATGAACCCTTCCATCAGCAGCCATGGTGGCTTCGAGTCTCAGGTATCTACACATAGCTGGTCAGACTTGTTGGAATGAAAAATTGTAGCCTGAGCCCTGTGGTGCACTATGTAAGTGTCTTCTTGGGGGTAAAGCAGGAGGCAAAAAGATTTAATTTTTCCACCCAGTTGTTCTCTAACCATAAGGGATTCTGTGCCCCAGGGAACCCATCAGGTAGCTTTCTATCCAAGAGAATGAGCTTGAGCTATAATTAATTAATTAATCACTATAAAGCACTCTGAGATTTAGTAAAAGTTGGAGGCAAAAATGCTAATACTTAGGTACATGGCAACAATAAAAATAGTGCACATGTATAAAGAAATAATATTTTACTAACGTGTTTACAGTATCCTCATTTAATATCTATTTAATTTGATTGCCCCTAAAAAACCTCTTTAGTCAAAATGTTACATTCTGTTAGCTCCTTGTAGACCCATAAAATGTAAAATGTAATGGTTTAATTCTTAAAATCGTTATTTTTTTTCTTAAAAAAAGTGTTTTTTAATGAACAAAAATATTGTAAATATTCTGCCAGAAGATGCTTACAGCCAGCTTTCTGGTTAGAGTTTAAAATGTTAAATTATGCTTTAGTGTTTTTTTTTTAAGGTGGAATTTAGGTGTCTGCAAGTTAAGTCGAAATCTAAGGAGATTGTTCTGGATTCCCTTTGGATGCAGCGGAGAAGACAGGGAATTCCTGAGATAAATAGACCTAAAGTAAGAATTTAACACAGCTGAGATAAACAACTCCCTGGAAATGCCTATTTTTGTCTCATAGGGAACTTAAACGTATCCTGCCTATGCTTTCCATTTTTATTTTTTATTTTTTTAATGAGGTAATACAATGGATTTCTCTATTTGGCTGTGTTTGATTTACAATAGTTATGTATGACTTGTCACCACAGAAGCTGGCCAATCTTCAGTGCAGTTATCTTCACAACTAGATGTTGCTAAGGGCAGTAAGACAATTAAATTCCATGGAAATTAAAATGTATTTAGAATTCAGGCCCAAGATCCTATTTAAGATCACAAAGAAATGCAGTGATACAGGAGAGGAATGGACCTTAGTCCCTTCTCAACTCCACATTACAATCACTGCGCTTCTCTCTCCCTACTGTCTGAGGAGCTTTTCAAAGCTGCTGAGTGTCAACTAAATCATGCTGAAGTCCAGTGGGATAGCAGTCAAAAATTACAGTCTGGATGAATGGTGGGATTTTCAGAGGGCTGCAAAAGCCCACTGCCTTTCCTTGAAAGCTACATCTACCACTCTCTTGGGGATCCCTGGATTATTTTTTTTTTAATTTTTTTCATACCTCAATATTGGTGTAGGCTCTTGTCTTAAAGGTACTAATGAAAGGGTCATGATTTTCAAACAAATACTGATCACCAGGTCTTTAAACTGTAGGTCTCATTTAACCTATCTTCAGTTGGACAGGTAAAATCAAGATACATTGAGGACTTGAGTTAGTGACTCATGTGTTGGTCATGATCTCTCTGAGATGCTCTAGGATATTTCAAATGACTATGGAGCTGTTGAATATGACACTAGATATCATAAACAGAGCTCTTTTGGAGTGGAGGTTACAGGCACCTGTTTGTTGAAGTCTTAGAGGTGAATTGTGCAAAAAGGTCTGATATTTCTGTGAGAAGATCATCTCCTCAGAGATTTCTTCAACATCTGCTTCTCATCCCATCACAAATGCTGCCTGTCTTTGGGATGCTTTGGCATTTCCACTTCCAGTCTCAGCTTGCAACCAGCAGTAAAAGAACAGAGGAACTTGATGAAGTCTGGTTTGAGTTTAGGTGTAAAAGTGACTGAGGCTCATCTGCTTTCTATCTTTTATGAATTGCTGGCTAGTCCTTTTCGGACAAGATGTTCAAGGGAAGATTATGTACATTTTTAAGAAGATTGTGTAGGGGCCTAGAATAGGGTCTAGGTTAAAAGAACCAGGAGATCCTTCTCCCTGTGTCTCCTCTATAAATCTCTCATTATCAAAATAGTACCTCATTTGTGGTCTTGGATGGCTCTGCCTTGAATGAGTCATATTCCTTTTGAAACAGATGATTCATATCACTTCTTGTACAGCCCAGGCTTGATCTGCAGAAAAGCTTAACAGCAGAAAAGCTATAGCAAACAGGCTCTGCACATGCTCTGAGTTTTTGATAATCAGCCTTTATTTAATTAAGTTTCATATCTTTCTTGTGAGGTAATTATTATACAAGTTGTACCATATTATAAAAAAGAAAGAAAAAACTAGAGATATTAAGAGATTGATGAAAGCCATGGGAGGTGTTATTGCAAAGATCTGGATTCAGAAGTGTTTGCCTTACTATTCCTTGAAATCAGACAATGTCCATTTCTAATGTAGATATAAATTCAACACAGCCAATAAGTGTCTTTATTCATGCCCTGTTGCACACCATGTCTGGATTCAAGGGTAATGGATGGCTGTGTCCCTGATTTTAGAGATGAAGCAATTTGTCTGTGCCTTTTTCAAGAAATAGTGATCAGAAAGCACAAGTATGTGTCTTGGTGAGGTTTTGCAACTACAGACAATGACTTATACGTATTTTTTTTTCCAACCTCTGGTTCCCCTCGTGTCAAACCGCATGGCCATAGTTTCTTAGGCTACGTCCTTCAAAGGATAATCATTCTCTTCCTCTGCCAGCAAACAGGACTGTCCAGCATTTATACTGGGAAGAAAGGTATGTTTTTCAATTTAGACCTCATGATTTCTACACTTTTTAGTGCACGGAGTTAGGATTGAGTATGGTTTCTATGAGGGTGATGAGACACTGGAACAGGTTGCCCAGAGAAACTGTGGCTGCCCCATACCTGGAAGTATTTAAGTTCAAGTTGGACAGGGCTTTGAGCAACCTGACTGAGTGGAAAGTGTCCCTGCCCGTGGCATGGGGATTGATCTTTAAGGTCCCTTCCAACACAAACTATACTACGATTCTATGATTCTGTATATGGACAAGCTACCAATGTTGCAGTCTAACTGGACACAGTCTCCAAGAGATGTAAATATACTTCAGGTGAAAGAAGTTGTGAATGAATCCCAGATGAGGGAATGTGTAGTTAAGTTGTGATCTGAGACATTTGCTAATATGACCTTTTTTGCTCAGGCACAACCACAAGGCAATATGATCTTCACAGCTGAACCTGGCAATTAAAGATGTGTGTTGTCTTGATCTTTTTTTACTGTGGACACTGTGTTAACTGTGTTCCTTATATAAGAATAGTCAAAATCATACACACCTGTAAAAGGCCTACACCTTTCAATACTGGAAAATCATGTATTTTTGTTTTCTTCTCCACCTGTGTTTTTACATTATTGAAACAAAGACAAATTAGCCTGAGAAGTCCAAGTGTTAGACTTCTTAATGATTGCTCTGATGTACCAGCAGATATGATCCAGTATTAGACTTCCTCCTATTTACTCCAGATTAATTATGAGGACACTTTCAAAGATGGAAGCAGAAAATACATTGGCTTTAAATAAGAAGAAGGTACATAAGCGATATTGTCATAACATCATAGAAGGAAGAAACAGTTTATTGAATAAACATGCTGCCCTGTCTATTCAGACACCCAAGATGGTTTGCAGTTGTTTTCCTGAAAGACTTTAGAGAAAGCACATAGTCTTTCCTGCCAGTATTTCTATATATGTTTAAGTGGGCACTTGGAAATAAACGAGTAATGATACAAAAATCAGGTTTGATCATCATCAAATTTCATTATTTGATATATATTAATATTTGATATATATTCATATTCATTATTATAGAATCATAGAATAGTTAGGGTTGGAAAGGACCTTAAGATCATCTAGTTCCAAGCCCCCTGCCATGAGCAGGGACACCACACACTAAACTATGTCTCCCAAGGCTCTGTCCAACCTGGCCTTGAACATCGCCAGGGTTGGAGCATTCACAACTTCCTTGGGCAACCTATTCCAGTGCCTCACCACCCTCACTGTGAAGAACTTCTTCCTTATATCTAACCTAAACTTCCCCTGTTTAAGTTTAAAGCCATTACCCCTTGTCCTACCACTAGAGTCCCTAATGAAGAGTCCCTCCGCAGCATCCCTGTAGGCCCCCTTCAGATACTGGAAGGCTGCTCTAAGGTCTCCACACAGTCTTCTCTTCTCCAGGCTGAACAGCCCCAACTTTCTCAGCCTGTCTTCATATGGGAGGCGCTCTAGTCATCTTATCATCCTCGTGGCCCTCTTCTGGACTTGCTCCAACAGCTCCATGTCCTTAATATTATTTCAAAAATAATAAATTAAAACAACATTCACTAATAAAACAATATTAATAACAACTCTCAAACTCTCCATCTTACATAGAGCCTCTGTTCTGAAATGTGACATTTAAAGCAGTGCGCTACTAATTTTGCTATTGCTGTGGACTTTAAGCAAGAGGCACTCAAACACAATAATACAAGGTAGCTGGCTAAAACTAGAAAGGCAGCTTGATCTTGTAATTACTCTATATATATGTTATCAGGAGGTTGGTGCTTGATTTCTAAATCACTGAAATTTATTTTTCTATAAATACGGTGCTATAAATATGACCACCTCTTGATCATGTGGACTAAATTGCCTTTCCCAGTCCAGTTCCTTGCAACAAGCACAGCATAAACGCAGTCTTTAGACTCCATGTAGTGGAATACATTGTCATTTTGATCCCGATGAAACAGAAGCAAACCTTTTTTTTCTACCTATAGTTCATAGAAATATCTCAGAAAGACCTGGCAGACTGGATTTTTGCAGAGGTGTATCTGTTTGCATGGATAAACAGAGATTAATTTTCCAGGTCAGCATCCTTTTGAAAAACATGCAATTCATATTGAAAAACAAACAAACAAACAAACCAAACTTCTGAGGTCCTTGAAACAAAACCTCACTTTTTTGGCAAGAAAAACGAGTCCTAATATCAAGCTCTATGTTAAATATCTAGAGAGATACAACTGTAATTAATACAATTATAATGATGCAATCAATACATTGACACTTTCTGATTTGACAAGGATGATTACCACCATTTATCTCACAGGTTTCCCAATAGTCGATGCCTTTAATGAAAAGTCTCCTTTGACTCTTTCCCATTTGATGTTTTAGCTTGTTTGAATTATTAGCTCTAATTTTGTCAAGCTGGAATGTTACAGACTGAGCTGCTAGGATACTGCAAGATTCATGGGTTTTGGATATCGTACCACAGTAAAACAGCTGGAGGGGAGGGGAGAACCGGTATGGTGAGTAATGGCAAATGCATCCATCACAACAAAGAAACTTCTATCAGCCCCACTGGCAAAACAGTGAGTTACTGAACTATCAAGGATATCAGGCTGAGGATTTTGAATGATAGCTAAATATACTTTCCCCTTAGAGGAGTGATCTTGCTTTGGACTGATTATATTTCTTGCTATCAATGATGACAATGAACAGCTGTGCTCGGTGGTAGCTGCTTGTAATTTCTTTGTGAACCATATCCACTCACAGGGCAAATAGATGTATTTTGAAATTAGCAATAAAAAAAAGACCAAAAAAGCAAGCAAGACGTACAGATACGTGGTACAGTCCAGCCATCTTTGAAAGAGTTAATTATTTTTTGACTGACCTATTAGCATCACTGAGTCTATTTATACTATCATCTCCTACATTTTGTTATAAAGCTTTTAGCAGTGAGGTACAATATTCCCATGGGGTAAAAGAATTTTCTGCACAGAATTTCCTTCTAGTATAAAGCCAAGCTATGAGCTCTCTCAACTTATAGTTTGTCACAGAATACTTTTTTTCAAATCTGTATCAGTACATGTACAAAAAGTACTAGAAGAGAAATTGTGACACAAAATGTCAAAAGTTTCACTGGCTCCTAAAAGAACAAGAATTTAATCACCTAAACCAGCTCTGAGGTTCTTTCCAATTTCAGTATGCCTTTGCCAAACAGTTTTTTCAGTAGCAAGCAGGGTTCCAGCACCTCAAGTCTGCAAATTTGGTGTTTCCAAATTTATTTTCCTTAGGGTTGAATTTGGATTTGAAATTTTGAGCTGGGTTTGGTTCATGACTCTTCATCTTGGTTTAATCATCTTATCATCATTACATTGCTTGACAGATCTGGGGAAGGCTATCATAAACGGTCATGTTAGTCACACAGCTTTCAGATGTGTATGTAAAGTCAGACTGGGCAACCATAAGGATTTTTTATTGTCTTAAAGCATCTCTGTTTAAGACTGTAATTCACACTTATCCTCCTCTTTTTTTTTTTTTTTTTTCCAATCCAGTTTCTTAACTGAGAACAATAAAGACTGCAAAATGAGGGAAAGACATAAATGTGATGGAAACATAATTAAACTAGCAGTGAGCTCATCTCAGAACTTGGAAAAAACATTTAAGGAAGAAGTGCACCAAAAAGGTGCACAGAGACTATTTCATGCTTGAACTCTGGTATCAGGGGAGTAGTTAAAATGTATCGTCCAAAGTGGAGCAGTAATTGTGACAAGTGAACTAATAGTGGATAAGTATATAAAAA
This sequence comes from Nestor notabilis, assembly GCF_000696875.1. NCBI lineage: Eukaryota > Metazoa > Chordata > Aves > Psittaciformes > Psittacidae > Nestor > Nestor notabilis. The sequence continues at coordinate 84,385 of NW_009927720.1, read as the reverse complement.
CAGACTGGAAAGAGACAGTCAAAATAAACTAGGGAATGAGGCCGCTTAAAGCATCAAGGCTAAACTCAAAGATAGACATGACACCAGCAGGAACTGATGTAACTTTGAGAGGGAGAATTGCCTTTTTTTTAGCACCACTCAGGACCCTTGAAATCTGTTCCTTCTTGTATTTTGCAGTAAGAAGAGTTGTCTTCAACCCTGTTTTGAATGACTTGGCTCAAGCTCATATTTAAAATACATTGAGACTAACAGTATCTTGTGGGTTTGAAGTAGCTCCAGTCTCTGTCCAACTTGAGCAGACACTGCTGCAGGGGAAGGATGGCTGTCTTCTAAGTTGAAACACTTTAGATTATTACTGTTTAGATTTCATACACCTTTGGTGCTGGACTTTTCTTCTTGATCTCTACTATTTTAGAGACTGTGATCTGTACAAGTTGAATGGGAACGTGTTTAGATATTGTTTTCTGTGGGAATAAACAAGGGGAGAGAAAGAAAGGTGGACATATTCAAACGACCTCTTGTGTAGTCAGTTTAGAGACTTCTTGTGGGTCTCTAACCTGACTACAGCATTTAAATTTAAGATAATGATGGGTTGTTTCAGGTTGTCAGTAACTCTGAAAGGTCAGATTTTAGTAAAAGAAGATAAATTTTTACAGTGTTGAATTGCTTACTGCAGCAAAACCTTCATTTCAAGTTTACTTTCACCACCTGCATCAGGTGCCTGATGATTGCACCTAGTATATCATCAGAAAGCATTCAGATACATAAACTTAGTTACTACAATGCTAACAACGCCTGACTGAGGGACTTATGGGGATGAGCTCTTTGTCCTCCTCTTCTTGAGGTGGTAGAGACAGTGGTTAGCTCAGGAATTCTAGCATAGGATTCCCTTTCTGATTAATACACCTAAATTTAGGCAGAGGTAGAGTAGCATGGCCTTGGGTGAAGATACCAAGTTTTGTGGCCATATGTGCTTAGGGTGACTTAAAGCAAAGGTGAGCCACAGCATGTGGATGTAGGATGCTTACTGTGGTGGAATCCTGCTGACATCTCTGAGTATTTAATAATGCTTTTATTATTGCTGGTATTAAGGAATTATTCAAGGAAGATAAGAAAAAGGCAAGAAATAAAAGTTAAAATAATTCCTCCAAAGCCAGTCTAGATTTCCTAGGCAACAGTGAAGAAAATAATGGAAGTTTAATTATATAATTTAAGCTCTGTTAATGGGAATAGCCTCTTGTAATTATCTCAGCAATACATTCTCTCAGATTTTTTTTTTCTTCTATTTATCCATTACCTTTTAAAGTTAAATAGCATCAGCAATAAACAGGAAAAAAAGGGGATACTTCTTATCTACAGTCATTAACTGGGTAGAAGTGCAAATGAGCAGCTTGCTTTTTTTGGATTTTGGAGCTGGAATGTAATTGAATTTCAGACTGCAAATCTGGATCTGAATTTCAGTGGTAGTCTAACACTGGGTTTGACTCTAGCTGGTGTCAGAACTTTTAGTTTAGACTCTATGAAGAGTATCAACTCTGAAACTATCACCCCAGCAGTAATTAAAGTTTAAGGCACGCTAAAATCCTGCTGTTAAGATTACAAATTAATTTAACTATTCAGTTCAGCTTTGCACTGAAAAAAAGAGAAATCTTAATCTCCTTTCTGTGCACTAGACTCAAGTCTGTGGGATATTCAAAACTTGCACCACTGTAATTGGGATCCCATGCCCATCCATTCATTTCACTGCAGTTGCTCCTGATTTACACTGGCAGCAAATGTTTTTCCACATCACTAAGATACAGTTCTATTTAAGACAGATTTATTTCACTGGAAATGGAAATAAATTCCTCCTATTAATACAATACTAAATAAAAAAAATTAAGGGTTTACCTCCTTTCCCTTTTACCCCCAGTCCCCTCTCCTTTTTGTAACGCTGAAGGTAATGAAGCAAAATTTGTTGCTACAGATCTAAACATGACAATTCGGCAAATTTTATTTCCTTAGTTCAGCTGAATTTTTTATTCTTATACAGTTCTGTAATTGCCTTTTTTTTTCCCCTTTTTCCCCAGCTATCAAGTTCACACAGGTAGAAGAAAGACTGCTTTAGATCTGAACTTGATGCTGGAGGTCGTTGGAAAGATTATGTAATGCAACTCAAAAAGCTTTACAAACTGTTCAAATAGCAGAAGATTTCTAGTACAGTGCAGGAACATAAAAGTGAAACCAAACAAACCCAAACCATTTTGCAATTACTGACAAAATCACGCTCTGGCAGAAAAAGTGAAAGAGTAACAGGAGTAGAACAGTGGAAGGTGGATTTTTTTATTTATTTTTCTACTCCTCCTCCCCTCTTCCTTCTTTTTTATTTCCTTTGGTACCAATAAAGAAAATGTATCTCAGTTGAAACAACTGAATAAATGTCCACTTCCTCTGCCTTACTGCTTTCCTTTGTCTTGATAGCACCAGTAAAAGATAAAATAACATTAGCACCAAGTGTAAATTAAATGATGGATGTTACAGTTCACTTTTTCTGAATCTAACTCTTTAAACCTTAGTTTAGAAGCTTAAATGTGGAATGAGGGACTATGTCCTGTTTCTCCCTGCTGGGTTCATTTAGGATAAAACCCAGGCTGTCCTGCATTTTAGTTGGAGACTTGCACACAGTGGGGGTGATTGGACTTTCTCTGCCCAAGGCACAACATATGCTACTTCCCATCACTTTAATAGGCATTAGTTCCGCAGACAGCACTGGTCAAATGTACATTATTCACAATCACTTTAATGCAAATATGCAAGGATGAGAGAGAAAATATGTCACAAAGAAAGACTCAGCCATTTCTGTTCTTTTTTGATTTTCTTCTATCACACTATCTCTTCTTTCACCACATCTGTCTGCCTACATATATACAGATGTAAACAGTCACTGCATTGGTTGGAGGATTTGGTTTATTGGTTGAAAGTGTTTAGATGTAAAATACCAATGCTACACTTCTCTAAAGCTTCTGTCTATTGTTCTTAGCACTCACGGGAATAACACTTTCTTTTTCATTGTCAGCCTCTTCTTTTTCAGAAGGTTCATCCTAATAATTATTTTTATTATTTTTGGTCTGCTGTGTCCTATTGTGTGCCCTCAGAATGACCTGTGTCTGTAACAAATTAAGCTTCCTAATTAAAATATTATCACCAGAAATCCATTCATATACTTCTGCATAGGTGAAGAATAGTTTCATGTTCTCTGCATTTACACCATGGCTTCTTTACCTTTTTATTTTTTTTTTTAGCTGTGTAAATTACATACAGGGCTCTGCACACATCCATTGTGGTATAACTCCTGTTATGGCTCTGTGTTAGAAATGTGACTACAAAGATGTTCTTAGTATCTACCTGTCTGTGTGTTTGCCTGTCTATGTTTATTTCCTTGTGATAGGCCCTGAACAGATAAGAAACAAGTGGTACTTCTTCTGTGAAGATCAAAGACAACCCTAAAAAGATAATTAATACAATTCAGCTGCTTATTCAGAGTATGATGTTGCAAGTCACAATATCTGAGCATTTTACCAGTTTTGATTCTTTTTTTTTCTCATTTTTCTGCCAAGTGCAACACTTCACTCCCACCCTGCCTATCCATTTATGCAAGTGTCAAAGTTTTTCTAAGATATCACTATCATTTATGGTTGTTTCTTTCCAACCAACTTTTTACATAGATTTAATAGATGTTTGGAATGAATATGGAGCGTGAATTCAAGCTTATCAGGCATTTGATAAACTGGAAAGATGTTGCTCTGTGGCAGCCAAAATCAATCTAACCTTTGGCTGTCAGGGGATTCCTTAAGAGAGAGGAATTGTTCTTCTGCACTTAATAATCAAGGCCAGTGGTAAAACCTTGGCCAAGCCCCAAATGAAGTATATCAGTTCATGAACTAAATCAGCACAGCCAAAGTAACCTATTCAGGGAGGTTACATACCACACTGGAAGGCTTTTTAGTGTAGCAAAGAGACAGAAGCAAAAGATGCAGTGTTATGGTGTCTGGATAGATTGAAACCTCAGATTTTCAGCCAAGAGCTCACCAGATCCATGAGTATAACTTTCCAGGGGAAGTGGTAGATTCTGTAGATTTTATTTCTTTGAGGACGTTTGTCTTTCCTAAGAAGACATTCAGGCTTCTTTGGTTCTTCAGGCCTCAGATTCTTTGGGTCTTGGTAAGAGATTATCTGGAACATTTTGAAGTTATATAAAATACAGTCAATGGCACAGAACACTGGCATCAGAAAGCCAAAACTGTATGTTCCCTGTAGGAAATGAATTAGAAAAACACAATAAAATTTTGTTAGACACTCACCTGTGAAAGTAAAAAATTACGTTTTTAAATACATATACAGAATCATAGAATAGTTAGGGTTGGAAAGGACCTTAAGATCATCTAGTTCCAAGCCCCCTGCCATAAGTAGGGACACCACACACCAAACTATGTCACCCAAGGCTCTGTCCAACCTGGCCTTGAACATCGCCAGGGTTGGAGCATTCACAACTTCCTTGGGCAACCTATTCCAGTGCCTCACCACCCTCACTGTAAAAAACTTCTTCCTTCTGTCTAATCTAAACTTCCCCTGTTTAAGTTTAAAGTCATTCCCCCTTGCCCTACCACTAGAGTCCCTAATGAAGAGTCCCTCCCCAGTATCCTTATAGGCCCCCTTCAGACACTGGAAGGCTGCTATGAGGTCTCCATGCAGTCTTCTCTTCTCCAGGCTGAACAGCCCCAACTTTCTCAGCCTGTCTTCATATGAGAGGTGCTCCAGCCCCCTTATCAACCTCTGGGACTTGCTCCAACAGCTCCATATCCTTTTTATGTTGAGGACACCAGAACTGTACACAATACTCCAAGTGAGGTCTCACAAGAGCAGACTATTTTACACAATACACCAAGTGAGGGCTCAAGAGAGCAGAGGGGCAGAATCACCTCCTTTGACCTGCTGGTCATGCTTTTTTTGATGCAGCCCAGAATATGGTTGGTTTTCAGGGCTGCAAGCGCACACTGAAACTGGCTCATGCTTACTTTCTCATCAACCAACACCTCCAAGCCCTTCTCCGCAGGGCTGCTTTCAATCTCTTCTGCACCCAGCCTTTCCCAGGAGATATTTTGAATCAGACAAAATGGTGTTTTCTAAAGTGAAAATATTCCTCTCTCACATGCACCACAGATGCACACAATTTTTGTTCATTTTGCTAGTTTCATTAGTGTCAAGTGATTAGGCGTTAATTGCCAAGCACAACACTGCATCATTTGCTTTCTAACAGGTGATTTGTAATGGCACAGTGCTGTATCAATGAATTCTAATTAATGCTCAATTTTGTTCTTTTACGTATAGAAGGAAACACAAAGCAATAGATGTGTGTATGTCTGTTCAAACACAGATAAGGCTTTTGGAAACCTGTTTATAGAATTCCTTTAAAATCAGTACTCAGTGCTGCACAGAGGATTAAATGATGGCAACCTGATGGATGAAACTTGGTTCTTTTGATTTTTCACTGTTACTTTATTATAGTCTCACTAGAATAAATCCAGATTTACGTCACCAGAAAGGGAAAAACAATTTTGCTTTTATTTTTTATATATCATCATATTGCAAAGTTAAGCAGATTGTAATCAGGGCTGGCCCAATGCCAAGTACCAGAGAGTCCTGGCCAATGATCTATGTTTTCCTAGCTGGTGAGATAAATTGCATCAGTTTCATTAAGAATAGCAACAAGGAGAAAAACAGCAAGCATTACATCTGGACGCATTTTACTTCTTAGCCTAAGTGATCTGATGCCCAGTTACATCTGGATTAGCTAAGAGCTACCTTTGGTATTATTTCTAGCAATCTTTGTCCTCTGTGCATGTATAACAAGGTGTTTTATTGCATCTGTCAGTACCTTGCAGAAAAAAATAAAAACCAGTAAAAATAACAATTGAAATTACTATGCTCCTACTCCTCCTCCTTCCTCTGCAGCTATTTGCTTTATTTATGTTTTTACCAATACTAGAGGAGTTATATGAGTTTTTTAAAAAGGGCTGGCAATAGCCAAGCATTGCTGGCCCTCAAAGCAATCACTTCCTGGACTACTTTATTTCATATCAATGTTACTGTACAATTCAGATTTCACATATTTACATTGTAGGTTTCTTATTATTAAAAGATTTTTCAATTGCAAAAGCCTGTGTTCTCTGAACTTAGTAGGACTTTATCCATTTTCACTGGTGATGAGTGATTTATGTGGACAGCTCCTATTATTGCTAATGGAAAGCAAATGCATAAATCTCTCCACAGCAGATAGATAGCAATCTCACAAAAGTGGTCCAAGCAAAGTGTATCTTTGTATAGGGTCTAACTAGAAATTAGCATAAAAGATTGTCATCAACTATAATTCAGTATTTATATGAGTATTGTTAGTCTAAATATAGAATGAAATTAATCTCTCATGTAACTCCAGTGCCTGCTTTGGAATTTAAGCACTGAAAATGGTGACCTGCTCTGCCTTCAAATGTGTAAGCTAAATATGAATGCACAGGTTTTAAGGACTAGACTCTGATACCCTGTTCAGTCGGAGGGACCCTTGTTAATTAAGCCAACCTGTATAGCTTCTGTTACCTGATATGTAAAACCAAGCCATTTGAAAATTGCGATTTGTAAAGGAGGCTGAAAGAGTTTCATGCTTTTTAGGGTTAGGCACCTAAAATATCATGAAGAAGACAAGATCTTTCAGTAAAGTCCCGAAGCAGTAGGACAGAAAAAGGGTGATTTGAAAGGGCCTTTCTATGAGATTCCTGTAGGGAAGCATGAAGTAAATAAATGGAGGTGGGCTGAAATCAGAGGCTTGTGATCAGTGACATGAAGTCCAGCTGGAGCATGATACCTAGAGCTGTGCTCAGGTCAGTACTGGGGCCAACACTGTTTAACCTCTTCATTAATGATCTGGATGATTGAGTACACCCTTAGCATATTTGCAGATGATACGAAACTGGGAAGAGTGACTGGTACACTGGGTGAGTGTGGTGCCATTCAGAGGGACTTCTGACAGGCTGGAGAAATGAGCTGAAAGCAACCTCATGAAGTTCACCAGAAGGAATGACAAGTCCTGCACCTGGGGACAAATATAGGGACTCCATGAACCAATACAGGTTGGGAATAATCTGTCTTGAAACCAGGTTTGCAGAGAGAGTCCTTGTGGACAAGAATCTGAACATAAGCCAACAATGTGCCCTCACAGAAAAGGTGACCAGCAGCATCCTGGACTCATTAGGAACATCCTTGCCAACAGGTCAGACTTGGTGAGCCCCTTTTGAAGTGCTGTGGCCAGTTCTGGTCTCACCAGTGCAAGATAGACGTAGACACACTGGGAGTGAGTCCAGTGAATGGCCACAAAGACAGTCAGGCGATTAGAGCTTATTGACATGCTGGGAGAAGTTGAGAGAGCTGGGATTGTTCAGGCTGGAGAAGAGGCGGCTTGTGGATGATCTTATTCATGTGTATAAATAGCTAATGGGAGACAGTAAAGAGGACACAACCAGACTTTTCTTAGGAGCTGACTGCACATGGCCCTGAGCAATCTGTTCAAGATGATTGTGGTCAGTATAACTGGTTTGGACTAGATGGTCTTAAGGCATCCCTTTCAACCTCAGCTATTCTGTGATTCTATGAACCCTTTGGGCTTAGTTCAGTTGCCCACGCACAAAACCTAGCAGCTTTTGGGATAACTAAGGTACCCTGCTGAGTTTGCATTTGCTTTTCAAGGTAGGACTTATGTTATTTTTTTCCAGACTCACTGAGATTTCTTTTTTTTGTCCATAAATGCATGAAACTCTGAAAACAGCAGCTGCCTCGCATCTGTTTTAGTTACATCTTGATACCTGTGCCAATACAAGCCAAGGTGCTGGTGTTGCACCTGAAAGCAACTTTGTTACTGTCCTGGGTTCAGCTACAGCAGTCATTTTTTCTCCTTCTTAGTTGCTGGTGCAGTGCTGTGGTTTTGACTTTCAGTCTGGGAACAACGCTGATAACACTGATGTTTTCAGTTGTTGCTAAGTAATGTTTACTCTGACCAAGGACTTTCTCAGTCTCATGCTCTGCCAGGGCTGGGGGGAAGCTGGAAGGAAGCAGAGACAGGACACCTGACCCAAACTCCGCTTATTTATTGGTAATCTATGTCAAGCAAACCTAGTCCTCTAGGTTGCTTCTATCATGGTAAATTAAAATGTGCCAAGGAGCATTCCCAGGCCCTGCAATGGAGCTATCTGTACAGTTGCAGCATCAAAATGGTCTCTGCCATGCCAGTTAATGCTTTCCCAATAAGTCCTGGACATGGTTTAGAAGATAACAGGACTAGGGAATGATTGAAATAGGTACATTCAGTGCAGCCACCCTTTTGTGAACATCGAAATGATTTAATAATATTGACATGACTAGACCATACCAGTTGGCCACAGTGTTAGACAACTGTCCTAATTACATTCCATTTTACTAGTGTGCTGTAGTGCAACTCCAGCTGAACAGTCTACAGGAATCAGCTTTTTGCTGTATTTTCAGGAAAGAGCACGTTGGACCGTATTAGGCAATTCTTTGAAAGAGCAGCCCCTGATCCTCAGAGAGCTACTGGCTTTGATCTCTGTGTGTCCCCAACAAACAGGGTTGCCTTTGGAGAAGCTCAAAAAAGCTGGTCAGCTGGACACACAAAGTGTTAGCTAACTAGTGAGTGGGGGCACACAGGGCCCAAAAACTGTGCTTTGGGCAAAAGAGAGTGATGAGGGACAAATGTGACTGAGGGTGTAAGAGATGGCAGATCCCCATTCAAATAATTTTATGTCTAGAATTAGTCAGATCAATGAACAGGGCTTTGGAGTTAGGTAATGGAAGAAACAAGTGCTTCTGAAGCTTCTGTCATGGTAAAAGTGACTATGGAAGCATTTTATACACTTCTTACCTTATCCAGCACTGTCACAAAACTGGGTAAAAATACACAAGCAATCTGTGGAACATGCTTTCTCAGGCCCATCAGTTGTATATAAACACAATAGAGTGGTGGCAAAAGGCGTAACAGATCCTAAGATTTGGAAAATACTTGAAGTGTTTGAGTCTGTACAATCAAAGGAACATTTTTTTTCCTGAGGGCAAGGTTGCTCAGTTTCTTTCCCATTTCCACATTTCCAGTTAATACATGACTTAAAATATTATTTGTTTTTATGCTCACTGATTGTATTGGGGCTTGGAGGCCCTGAAATATTAAAGCACACAAAGATCTGCTTGCAGAAATCTGTCTCAAATCTATCTTCATAGGCTCTTCAGCATCTAAAGCAGTGCTCTGAGAAGGAGAAGGACTTCAGTCTTCAATGGCATCCTAACTGGCAGTCTTGTGAGGACAACCAAAGGCAACAGAGAAATATCACTTGTCTTTGTCATAGCAGTCATTACTAAAAATTAGGTATGGTGAGATCCCCTAAGAACATGAAGGGAAGTCAGTTCAGTACAGATTGAATGTAAAATGGGTCTGTTGGGTCAAGTATCCTGAGTCTGACTGAGCTCCACAAAGAGTGCCTAAGGAATTGTATAAGGTAGCAAGTACATGGCAATATCTCATAGGCTGTTCTTCTAACTTCTGGTGATGTATGGCTCAGGATTCTCTGAGTCTTTCTATTTAATAGTTGTTGGATTTTTCTACCATTTTCTGCCTGTCTCAACATTTTTTAACAGAGAAGACAATCCACTTGAAGTGGTCATAATACTCTTTACTAAAAAAAAGTTAAAAAATAATAAAAGCAGAACTGAAGAATAGTCTTATGATCAGCTATCCTGTGTAGTGCCCTGTTGTTAACATCTGATTATTTTCAGTCTGCAGATGCCGTTTGGTCATAACCACTGCAGTAGCCGGTCATTTCTTAAGTCTGCCATCTTGTGCTCTTGAATGCCATCAGTGATGCATACTCATTATGTGCCTTGAGGCACCTCACACTCCTATTTTAAAAAGCAAACCAAGGCATTCCAGAAACACAATGATGAAGAAAAACAGTGTTTCTGGTTTTGATTTGACTTTACTGACATTATAATTGAATTGGATGGATCTTTTTTTCTTTTATCTCTACATATAGCTGTAGAAATGAGAATGCCACAAAGTAGCGGGCAATGGCAAGCAAGCTGTCACAGTTTGCATTCAACTGTACAAACCAGGTTCAGGAGGTTTCAGGATGAGTTTATCCTTTTTCTCCCAAGCCGTCTTTTAAAATGAAATTATACGGAATTAGCTGTGAGAGACCTATCCATATATCAAATGGAGTTGCGTCCATCCAGGGAAAGTTACATGGCAGGGAAGATTCATCCCTTGATTCAGCTGCCTAATTTTGATGATTGCAGTGTTGGAATTTGTATGTGTACTTGGTGCCTAAGCTCTCATTGTTGTCAACAGAAATTGACAACTCTATTCAGTTTGACTCAAAATAAGTTTTTGGTGATGCCTGAGACATCCAAGGGCTTGTGAGACATCCATGTGGAACGGACAGATATAACACTGGACTTACAGAAGACCCATGATCTTGAGGTCTTTCCCAAACCTAGTTGATTCTGTGATTCTAGAGAGGCAGCTGGATGTGAGGTGTGACTGAGGAGCATCTCAGATAGCACTGGATCCCATTGTGTGGGTGACTAAATCAAGACCTTCATCAGTTTGTCAATGGGAGTCTAGAGAGCACTTCAACACTCTTGAAGGCAGATGCCTACTACGTCTGTAGTTAGGAATCTGAAATTTAGATCTGTTCATGTGGTCTAGTTGTTTAAGCTATTATAATTAATGGAGATCCTGTCCATACAAGTCAATGGAGACTGGAAAGAGGTTCAGCTCACACTAGAAATACCTACCTGTGTTTGGTAAGGTCACCTGTTCTCTGGACTCAACTGATGGCATCAACTGTATAATCTTCTCAAATCAGAGACAGCACAAATGAAAACATGCACTTCTGAGGCAACTAAATGCAGGTGTCTGGGTCTAAATCCCACTGACAGACACTCACTAGAACGATATGATGGTGTTTGAGCCTTGCTTCACAAGAAATTAAGTTGAGAAGCCTCATAAGAAGTGGAGATTGCTAAGACACTGAATACCTCATTACACGCCTGCATGCAGATACTAATTCTGTTTTTTAATCACATTCATCTGCTATTTTACTCACCCCTCCTCACACTTATGACAACTTATGCTGTTGAATATAAGCCTCAATCCCCTCCCCACCTCACTCCTGAACATATCCAAATTAATTTATTCAAACCACTAAAAAGTCCTTGGTCTTAAATTTTTTAACAGTAACCTGTGTTTATTCTATTAAAAAAATAAATCTGCTCGGATGTCTTTAATCAGCAAAGTCACACAAAGGCAAAGTAATGACATAGTAACTTTAAGGATCTTTGACTTTGAGCTGCCTTTTATAAGCATGGAAGGTGGAATAAAAAAAATCAAAAGCAGTAAAAACTTATATTATTTCTGTCAGTAGCTGCTTTTCAGAAAATGTTGTGAAAACAATCTCTGTGTGGAGGAAGCAACATACTGAGCAACAAGCCTCAATAACAGGAAGTTCATTTTTTTCCTTGGCGCGTCGCCCAGTACCATCAGAACTAATTAAAAACAGAGCCACGCTGGTAGGAAGCTCAGTGTTCGGGTTTTACAATAACGGAGCAGCAAACCAGGGGGACGTCTAATGAGAATAGTTTCCGAGTTTGTTTTCTAGCATTGGGCAACTATGTCAATTACTGGAACTACAGCTCAGGGCCAGCAACCATGTAGAGTGTTATTTGCAGTACAGATTGAGCTGCTACTTTGATGCATGTGTTCTGCATGTCACTGGTATACTGGTGCAGTTCCTTGGCTCATGACAAAATAGGAAGAGGCTGATGCCACCTTGCTCTTCTTGTCTGAGGCTAGATCAAATGTTATGAGACAGGGCTTTCCCCCTGTCATTAGATATGCTCCAGTTAAAAAATGAAATATGTACTCTTGTAAGGATCCTACTGGTAATGAAGGATCTGACTTGTGAAGGGAATTATCAACCAGGGACTTAACCCTTTGAGGGTTAGAGGAAAAGACAGGTTGACCTGAATATCTTAAAAGCAACCATCATAACCCAAACAATCCCTCTCCCAAATGAAAATTAAAAAGTACTGCATTTAAAATAAGCACATGGCTGCAAAATCTCACACATGTATTTTTTAGCCTTACAGATAGCCTGTTTAATATCATGTCTGTGGAATTAGTTTATATATTAAATATTTCATACTCTTATTTTAGGATTATTATTAATTTTATAAGCAAAGAAAACAGAAGTGAGAGAGGACAACTGGCTGTAGCTAAGGAAAAATTTGCTGCAAACATGAACAAAATAACTTGTCCATATCTGCTGGGGATAGGATAGGAATCAGTGGGCTTAGACTGTAGCAAGGAAGATTTTGCTTAGTCATTATGTAAACTTTCTGAGTGCAGGCTAGCTCTGCCTGGTGAAGTGGCGGAACCTCCATCACTGGAAGATTTTAAGGGTAGGTTAAACAAACATATGTCATAACCAGTCTGATATAGAAGATCCTGCCTTGGGGAAGGAAGATGGACTAAATGATCACCTGAGGTTCCATCCAGCCCTATTTTCTCAGCCCGCATTTACATATTGCACATGGATCTTCACCAGGGAGAGCTATAATAAGATAGCAACACTTTGCCTCTGAGAAACAGCCTTTACCTTAAAGTGCTAAAATTAAAGATTTTCATGACCTACACTGAAATGCTTTCCTCTCTGGTTTAACACATGAACTGTGTCTTTGTGCAGCAAATTAATTAAAGCCAACAGCAAACTAATCAAGGCCAGAATATGGGCCGAGACCTTGCAATTAGGTCAACCATACTGTTAAATTTCTTGTTTGGTTCACAGCTTCAGCCGGCTAGTGCTCCTCCAGAGAGTGCCTGGGCCTGGGTCAAAAGTAGCACCATTCAGCGGCTGTTCCCAAGACAGGATGCATTCAGTAACCTGTTTAGATGTAAGACGATTTAGCCATGGATACAAGCTACACCATGCCAGCTATCTTCAAAGAACATAGCTGTTCCTATCCCATTTTATTTACTACTATAGATGGTGATGTAGTTGTTTAAGAATGTAAAAGGAAAAGCCAACTGCCTAAACCATGAAATACTAATATTTAACTCTGTGTGTCAAGATAACTCTGCACTGAGAACTCAGAGTTAATAGGAATAGTTGGGAATAAATAAGTTATACAGTCTAATGGATGAAGCACTAACCTGAGACACTGAAGAACAGATTTCTTCCCCATGCAGGGAGGCCTTGGATCCATCACTTTTGTATCAGTTCTGCTAATTGAGACTACCTTCTCTGCAAAGAAAGTCATCTTTGTAGGGATGGTCTCAAAATTATATAAGATCTGTCTTCTGCCATCATTACTCTTATATGGTCATGGTAAATCAGATACTTCACATTGTAAACTAATATCTCCAACAATTTAACTTTTGAAATAATTAAATCCACATTATTAATCCTTGATACAACATTTTCTATTGTGAAGCAAATATCAGTTAGGTATAGTCTGAAAATTTCATTATCATTGCAGTTTTGTTTGCGTCCTTGTTGCTCTCTTGTGTTACACAATTGGCATTTGTTTCATGTAGCACCTTCTGGTGTCTTAGGCTGACATCCAGAAACGTGGGTAAGATAGCAAATAACATTGTTGTAGGTTTGCTGCTGTAAGCTTGCTTTGTAATGGATTTATCCTGATATTGGTTATTGGTGGCTTTGTCTTGACTCTGTGAGTCACCTCCTTTATTGCCCTCCAAAGTGCTCCTGTATGCATGCCTTCTATTTTTGCTACAGGCAACACACAAATCTTTCTGCTGTGAACTGCTATCAGGATCGTAATCTCTTTACTAATTATACAGTCTCTATTGACTATAGGGAGAGTCTAGATTTAAACTTAGTTGTTTAAACTAGTTTCCTAACTATATGTTCAACTTAGACAATGTGAATCCTACTTCATGTCCTGTTGTGCTCCTAAAAAGTATAATACGAGTAAATGAGACCCTGTAACCATTAGATCAAGTTGTATGCAGCTAGTAGGACTCATCCTTTGTTCTCTCTATGTACCATGGCTCCTGCTACCTTATATGTGGTAGGTGAGGCAAAGCCGTAGATACTGTATGAGCTTTCCAAATACAGCAGAATAACTGCAAGATAAATTGTGTTGTTTTGATATGTCAGTTTAGGTTTTACATTCTACTGAGAAAACCTAATGTCTTTATATGGAATTTTACATAAGTGTATGAGACTCATTTGGATCAGGCTCATTTTGTCTTTAATGGCAAATATTGTGTGTTATCTTAAAAGTATTCAACCTCATTATAGTATCACCTTCTGTTCCATTATGAGATAAGCTAAGTCATATTTCTCTGCATTTACAGGTGAAAAAATGTAATTATTTATCAAGTCTCAGTTACTATGACATGCTGCTAAACCTTTGTAACTTACTCATGTAACCCAATGCTTATTCTTTCACTGCCTGTTCAGCTGATTTGTTAACTGATACTACCATCTATGTCAAGAACCTTGAACAAAGCCGCAGCTTTGGTCTCTATATGTTTGTCTGACCTTTTATTACTTGAGTAAAGGTCTGGGTCCCAATTCACCATGAAAGTAAACCGATACAATTGTGGTGACTTCAGTGGAATTGCACATACTTAAGCCAATGGTGAATTTGAACCTCAGTAACTACATTTACTTTTATATGGCTGGTGGATGAGAGCTTGGGGAACAGTTAGGTTGTCAAATAAAGGCAATAGCTATATCTTTCTAGACTGTATTTATAGTGTACTCTTCCTACCAGGCTTTGCCCTTCTGAAGCCAATTGTCTCAGGTTTTATTTCAGTTAGATCAGAGAAAATGAGAAATAATTAAGAATGAAATATGAGGCATTATAAAACTCATGTTACTAAGTGATTGCAGAATGATGATCTTGGCATAAAACAAATCAAAAGGCAGCTGAAGCTCTCATATGTTCTGTGGCTCCCTGGTCATGCTTGCTTTCTTGAAATCATGGTGATTATGTGGTTAAACCAAGTTGCCTTTTTTTCTTTCTTTTTCAATTTTTCCAACTACATGTCAAAAGTGAATTTGGCTAAGCAAAAAAAAAAAAAAAAAAAAAAACGAAAAGATCTTAGGACTAAATTAAAAGTTATATGTCAGGTTGAAATTCATTAAATAAAAGCAGTGGCTCATTTCTTTGATTATATCTATCATAGAAAATTAAACAGTACCAAGGCTCAGATTAAGGCACCAGAACTCATTATGGTCCATGATACAGTTTTGTTCCACATATATTAGCACTATTTAAACTGTTCCCAGGCACAGTTCATGGGTTGGGCCTGAAACTATTCCTAACAAGCAGGTTAGATATAGCCACTGTGACTTGAGATTATGAGGGTTTCATAATATGGAAGTGACCAGCCCGTACAGTTGGCTGAAAAACAGGACTGGAATTATTTAGTTTTCTGGTATATATGTGAACTTCATGGCTGAGTTAGGATATTTGGGCTCCATCCTCCTGTCTGTTTATGAAAGAGGAGTATTTTAGCCTCTCAGGACAAAAGCCTGGAGTGAGAGTTTATCTTTTATGATATAAACTATCATGGAGTGATAGTTTATCTTTGAGGATGGATCCACCTGTTCTTTCAGCTTAAGCTGTTTTCCTTTATATACATAATAATGTGTACTGATCATGCCAAGTAAAAAGAGATGACCCATGGTGGGTTTTTTGGCAGTTTCTTTCACTCCTGCCTGTCACAGCCAGCAGTTTTTCATGTCAAGTCATGTCCTGTAACTTCACATGGCCTGTTTAATATCTATGCCATGTCCCTGCAGCCTTAACAAGTGACAAATTTCCCATCTAACCAGTAATCTAGGTTCCTGCAGTAGTCAACAGACTCCAGAAAACAAAGTGAAAATTGTTTTTTACATTGTTTATAATAAAATCCCATGACCAGACATCTAATTTTTAGATGAGGAAATGTAGATGAGCTCAGTCTGACTTGATATATCTCTTCTGCGACATTACCAAACTCAGAATGGCTGGGAGTTGAACACTGAGTCACTTCAGCTAAGTATATAAGTAACAAGTGATCCTAGACCTGGATGCAGTCTATTCATGCTAATATGATGTTAAGACATCTGTGATTCTCCAAACAGGGCGTTGTAATAGCTTTGACATTGAATTTAAGTAGCTATTTTGCTTCTAGTCCATGCAATGCTGTGCTAGTTCAAGCATGGTTGCACTGCAATTTATCTTGTGAAGTCCTACTGAACAGGAGGAGATAAAAATGACCTTGCAGCTCAGTCATTAGAGACCTTCACTTTTGAAGACATTAATTCCTATAGGAAACTCATCCACTCTGTTATGTGATAATGATTTACTATAGATTTTAGGAGGTTCAGGATTAGCTTTATGTACAGTTCTTCAGTTCACAACACAGTGACTGCACTATTCTTTCATTCCCTCCTCTGTCCCCCCTCTCATATTTCCCTGGATCACTAATGTAGAAGTAATCCAGGGAAACCTCAGAGCAGAATGGGGCTTATAAGAGAGGTGGGGACAGGAGGATCTGTAGCAATAGGACAAAGAGCAATGGTTTTACACTGCAGGATGGTAGATTTAGACTAGATATAAGGAAGAAATTGTTTATGATGAGGGTGGTGAAACACTGGAATGCGTAGCCAAAAAACGGTAGATGCCACATCCCTGGAAACACCGAAGGCCAAGTAGGATGGGGCTCTGAGCAACCTGATCTAGTTGAAGATGTCCCTTCTCATTGCAGGATGGGTAGATTATATGGTCGTTCCAACCCAAACCATTCTATGACTACAATTCTACGATTCAATGACTCCATGATTCTATGATCCTATGATTCTGTGATAAAATTATTCTGTGACATAATGATTCTATGCAAAGAACCTAGATGACTAAAATTCTTGCTAGTTTTGGTAAGATGAATCCAAAGTTTTATGTCTAGCCACAGAGCTAAGGCATGCAAGTAGGAAGTTAAAACTTGGGAAAGGTGGTAAACTTGAAAATATGATCCAAGACAGAAAACAATAGAGACAATAAAGCAGAAAAGGGAAGCAATTTCTTGTCATAGTTTTAGATTTTTAGGGGAAAAGTAACCAATGTAAACCACATAAACCACTCTCCACGCACTGACAGACTTGTTGAGCAAAGCAGATTTACTGTGCCATAATCTATACCTGCTCCACAAAGTGGCAAGATAGTAAAACTATCCATTAATATTAACTAAACTATTAGTCTGGCTATTTCTGGAGATATAAACCAAATTTAAATAATAATAATACACCCTTTCTTCCCACAACCAACAAAAATCCCAGTCTTCCCTTTCTTTGCTGAACTGAGGCTCTTTAACAGCAGAAGAGGGATTTCAGGGAAACATGGCAGCAGCTAGCATTGTTTGTTTTCCACTGTAATTTTAACCCAACATTTCTTTCAGGCAAGGTATTTCTCAAAGGACATTGCTAGAACTTCAGACTAGTCTCAGGAAAGGAAAATAGTCAAAGCTGAAATGTAAAGAAGAGATGGATGGAAACAAACGCATTTGGGCTAGGTGAGTTCAATGGAAGTCCTCTTCCAGGGAACACCCTGAGGTTACATTTGGGAACACTGCGATCATTTGAGCTATTCCATTTGAAATTTGGATGGAGGGAGATTTACTGACTCTCCTTTACATTTTTATATTATCATCTTAACCTGCAGGTAAATGATGAGATACCAACTCTCTTCAGCTGCAGTGGTTCATCATCTGATCAGTATGGATAGAGTCAAAGCAATAAGGTTAGGATACCAAACAAAATTATGTCAAGCTTCTAACTATGTCAGTAAGGGTTGTTCTTTGACTTTTTTAATATGATGTTCATCTTTGAAAATAAAATGAATTTTGTTTTGTAGGACTAATGCATTTGGCTAGGAGTACAAACCAAAGGAGAATTTGCCCCATTAGTTGCTTAGGACATTTGAACAGATCAATGGCTTGTGTTTGTCAAGTTTAATCATGAGACTAGGTGTAGAGACCTACCATGTTGATGTCTATAATCCAGATGTCTATGTTAGAACTGGTTGTTTAGATACCCTATAATAGCAGCAGAGAGAAAAAGATCACTCTGGTGTGGAAGTTTTTTATCCTTAGAAATAGGGTCAGATGAATCACATCCTCAAACTTGTTTTCTCCCATTTGAAAGGAAAAGGAATCTACAGTAAGAAGTTTGGAAGTGCTATGCAGACATCAAAAAGTAGGTGAAATGCATTTGAGTGTCTTTTCTGAGATTCTCGATTTTGTGAAATCCTAGAGGTAAAGTTAAATCTGTCTGGAAATTTGCTTTCCTTTTTTGTTTGTTTTGTTTCTTCCTGGGGACAGCTGTGAAAAACTGTAGGGAACAGGAGGATATTAATAAGAGTGATTGGGAATGTGTTTGTGGAGAGATTGAAAACTCACAGGTGAAGCAGAGAGCTCACTGAGGGTTACTGAAAGATACAGCAGAACAACCATGGGATGTCAGCATCCCATATGCCAATCCTTTCCAGAGGGAGTGAGGATTTTATCATGCAACAGCAGAAAGAAAGAGTGGCTGGAGGTGCTATGAAAAATTACTTCCCATAAGAGGAAGACAGTGAAAGGAGTAGGAAATAGAACATGGGAATATCAAAGGCAGAGGTGGGAAAAAGTAAAAAAAGACGACTGATTAATAACATAGCAAACACAACTAAAAAAAATAATAAAAAGACTTATGTATGGCCAAAGCCTAGTTCAGGCTCATAATTTCAGGAGAATCATACGTGCATTATCTATAGCTTGTGATGTAGGCACCTTCTTTTCTTGAAAGTATATTTTTATTAGAGCGGGTAGTGATAGGACTAGGTGTAATGGCTTTAAAGTGAAAGAGGGTAGATTTACGTAAGATGGTAGGAAGAAATTATTTGCAGTGAGGGTGGTGAGGCATTGGAAAGGTTACCCAGGTAAGTTGTTGCTCTGGTTTAAGCCTGAAACCGGGATATTTGTGGATGTCCTATCCCTAGAAGTGTGCAAGACCAAGTTGGATAGGGCTTTGAGCAATCTGGTCTAGTGCAAGGTGTCCCTGCCTGTGTCATGGGGGTTGGAACTTAGATGATCTTTAAGATCCTTTCCAACCCAAACCCTTCTATGATTCTATATAAAAAAGAAATTTGGATCCACCTTTTTTTTCCACACAGTCTCCAGCACAAAAAGGGAAATGATGAGGTCTTGACTGTGCTGTGAGATTCAGAGATTTTTCTGTCCAACAGTACCTCCTTATAAATAACATTAGCACAAGTCGAAGGGTCTCTCTCGTTGTCTTGAGTTTTCAGTTTGGAGATGTACTTTCCTATCTCCCTCTTTTGTGTGCTTAAGGTTGTTAGGCAACTAAGAGTCTATTTTTTTTCACTGTGCAGTGATACCTCTCTGATTCTTACTGAACCAATTCACCCTGTGTTTCCTACAGCAGTGTGCATGCATGCTTATATTTGTGATTTTATTCATTTGCCTCGGGTGTAAATACACAGTACTGTTGCCAGCTCAGTGTACACAAGTTTACAGAAGTAATCCACATAATAATCCAAATACTTTCAGATTATTGTGACAGGCACTTTCTTACTTTTCAGCGTTGGTAATCCTACCTTTTAACTTCCCAAACCATTATGATTGGCAGCCAGATAAGGGTTAGCAGGAAAAGATATTCTCTTTTAAGAGCTGTTCCCAAGTTAATCTTATTGAAAAGCTCTCCATTATTTATTTACTGAAAATGATTTTAAAAATCAGACAGGGGGAGGGTGATGTGTGCATGGAATAAATAAGCATTCTTAGTTTAGTATTTTCTGGAAAAAAGTTGATACGACAAAAATAATCCCCATGACTGGGAATAAGAGAGGCTCTTTCTGGCACACCCATCTGCAAAACCAAAGACTGTATGAGGATATGAGGGCAAGAAACAGATATTCTTTGATCCTAAGCACCAGGATATAAGTATAATGTTTGGGACAATGTGGGAAAGATAATTATAGTTGCTTCCCATGTTCTGTGATTAAATAAGGGCCTCAGTCTCAAAGGCAGTTAGTTTTATACCTTTCTTTAGTTCTGGTGTGTCTGTGTAAAGCAGCAAAAAATACTTGCTTCCATAGAGAGGAGAAATCCATTAATGGCTAATGCCAGATAATAATCAGGCCCAAATAAGCAGCAGCTAGGTAGGCTGTGTGTGAAAGAACATATTCAGTCTTGAATGAAAGTTTCAAAAATGTTCACTATTACCCTTTTCTGACAGATTTTACCACTGATTTGACTGAGAATAGAATTATATCAGTCTTAGATATTTATGTTAATCACATCCACAGGATAGAGCTTGTCTCCATCTTATATGTCAACTCTGTGGCTGCTTCATGCCATGAAATTATTTTTCATATTAACATTACAAAAAAAGAAATTTTTCAAATTTCTCAGAAGGCATCTGATAATTTTAAGAGCTATGCATTTAATGTACTATCTCCTTGTTCTCAATGCATTTCTCACATAAAAACCCACAAATTCCGATGTTATTTTCATAGG
Source organism: Nestor notabilis (assembly GCF_000696875.1). Taxonomy (NCBI): domain Eukaryota; kingdom Metazoa; phylum Chordata; class Aves; order Psittaciformes; family Psittacidae; genus Nestor; species Nestor notabilis. The sequence continues at coordinate 63,705 of NW_009927720.1, read as the reverse complement.
TGCTCCGTATTTGTCATTTTAATGACAAAGAGCACAAAAAAAAGGGCAGCTATTCAGGATACACCCCCTATACTCTACTCTTCTGACATACTAATAAGAATGAGAATGAGAAAGCAGCTAATAATGAGACAAAGGTGTTGAAGTTGCAGGATAAGATCCATGTAGTCAGTCTCTTTAGAGCATATTGCAACACTAGAAAATGATTCATACTGTTCCCTGAGTCTCCTCCAAAAACACAGTAAAAAACTTGAAGGTAAAGTCAAAAAAATGTTACACAACCAGAAGTTTTCAAGCAACAGATAGATCTGGAAATGAGAAAGTACTGCTATACTGGATTTTCTGGTAGATATGATGCTATTTAATGGGGTTGGTTGATTCTTTTTGTCATTTTTTAAGATTCAGATTTAAAACCTTTTAGGTGGTTTTTTTTTTTTTTTTTTTTTTTTTTTTTTGGTGCCTAGTCCACCTCACCATTTGGAGGGGAGGTCTCATTATTGTCACATTTTACAGATGTTGCCTCACATTTTCTTTCTCTTTTTTCTGTCCCTGTTCTTCCAAAGATAAACATAATCTATTGAGAGCAAAATGCTGCAATCCAAATCCAGGCTGTTCTTCTTAGGCTACATTCTTGGTTTTTAAATAATAAGCAATAATAATAGATGAGAGAGAGGATCATTACAAATGAGGAGCTGAAACACAGAGCAATGAAGTGTTTTGTGAAATGTTGGGCAAGAAGCGTATTGAACAGATAGGAACAATTCCAACTGGGGCTACATTAGGCTATCATGTCTTTTAAGAGAAATTAAGTAAAATAAATCAGAAAAATAATAACCGATTTGTCCACATAACTTTACAGGTCATTAGTAATTATGTTTTTTAACAACTCAGGTTCGATGAAATTTTCTCCAAATAAAGACTGGATTTTTCTAAGACTGTTCTGGCTTACCCATGAATCATGCTGTGGCATTGCCTTGGAGAATGTGAGTTGCCATAGCTCAAATCAGTGCAAGGGAGTATCCTAACACTAAACAGCATAGAAAGACAAGGACCCTAGCTTAGGCCATGTGTAAACTGTTGAGTTTACTAGTACAGACAGAGCTGTAAAAACCAATAATCTTAAAGCTTTACAGATTTATGTAATGAAATTAAGAGTTTCAAAGATTCACAAGCATTGACTCTGTCTAGGTCAAGTCCTGTCTCTGCAGCAGGTAGTAAGAATACTCAGAGGAATCTGATTGGAGACAGAGTTACCTAAACTAGTTTTCTTGCTCTAGGATTATGACCTTATCCTAAGAAAAGCTAGGATGAAACCCCAGGCTTTGTGGGGTCCTGGAAGCTGCCTTTATATCTCCCATGAAGAAGACACTCTTGTTAATTCATGGTTCTTACTTTCAGCAGTAACACTGAAGTAATTTTAGTTTCATTGAGCCACAGGGGGTTTCTTACTGCTGTGAAATATTGAAATGGTTTTGTTTCAGGCCAATTTAGACATTTACATTATATTTAAGGAACACTATAATTTCCTGACAACTCAAAATCCTGCTCTTCGGCCAAATATAATTGGTTTTATTCCATTATTTGACACTCCAAAGGTTAGAATGAAGCAGTACATGACTGATTTTCCATCTCAGCTGTATTGTCCCATATTCGTCAGAAAAGGACTATGAAATATTATATCTAATCTCAGAAAAGTTTTTGGCGGGTTTGTCTCCCTGCGATATCAATGTGTGGTGGGATTTGCACCCTAGGAGTCACAGCTGAGGTCTCTTGAGTGCAGAAGCTGAAGTGAGGTACACACACCAGTCTAACCATTCGGCACAAACAAAGAAAAGCCAAGAACTATCTCCAGCCTGCTGTCCTAGAAAGGCTGAGTCAGGACACACCTGGTCTTGTTCCCACACAGACAATGTTCTTGCAACTGAATACCCATTGCCTAATTAGATCCAGTTCTGTGACCCTGACCACAATCTCTTCCCTCACCATTAGCAAGACTTAGCTTGATCAGTTTTTAGGTCTGTGTAATTGTGACTATGTAAATCTTCAGAAATATTCAGAATGTTCTCCTCCTTTCAGTTTTCGTTTTTCTTCCTTTTCTTCTAGACCAAAATAAAATTAAAAATAAAAATAAAAAAAAATAAAACACAAAGTGAGGAACTGTCATTTCAGCAACTGATGGTAGAGTGAGTGTGGGTAAGAAGGTTATTTGAAATTTGAATGTGAATTCTGTGTGGACTGTACTGAACTGATGTTTCTCTATGGTGTAAAGTTTGCTTCCCATAGTCCTCAGTTCTTTAATAAGTTTTCTTGGTGCAACTGTGGACATGATCCACTGAGATTTACTATTATTCTGGTAAGATCCACAGACTTCAATAAATGTGTCCTCCTGAATGAAGCTCAGCACAAACCATAGTTTTGTTAAGTCAGACTTTTCTAGAAGGAGGATTGTGTTTTCCGTCTCCTTTTGAAGATTAACACAGGGTGCCTTTATGCAGGCAGGAAGTGCTACACTCAGAGAAGAAGTAACTCTGTTCATACTTCTACATAATTGATATGACAAGAACATCCTCTTTCTTTTGCAATAGGTCCTGCATTAAGCTATTTCCGTCAGACTTGAGTAGAACCTCCTTTATGAGCTTGAACATGCCTACATCTATATTATTCTGTCCCTAATACAAAGTCGAGTGCTGTAAAGACAAATCTTTCTGTTATGCAGCTGACAATACTGCAGAACGAGAGTGAATGATGTAGGTTCAGCTCTCTTCTGTTAACAGGAAGGAGCTATGTCATTCCAGGAGTTGATAGGAGGCTTTTCATTTCTCCCACTGTCTGGAGGCAGGCAGCAACTTGCTGTAGTACTGGGATAATAACACTCCTGCATGGCTAGAAAGCTTTTCCACTTGATAGAGATTCCTGGAAGGAACCACTCTTTAAGCTACCTGCCATCCCTTCTTTCTTCTGCTCCTTTCCCATGACTTGGGGAAAAGGATGCTAAGGAATGAGCCAGTGGCGACCCCAGATAAGGGGTAATCATGTTATTTAGGTCATGCATTTGGGCAGACAACCTCCAGTACTTACTTGCTAAGCACTAAGCAAGCTTTAGCCCATAATATCACTGTACCATCATCTTTGTCTAAATGTGTGCTTAGAGAAGGAGTTGTTTGATTTTTGGAGAAAGAATAAGTAAGAGAGAAAATGCCTAAAGCATAATTAAAAAGTTGTTGCTCTAATTTTTCTCCTCACTTTAGAATCCTCTGTTGGCTTTAATTAAGTACTTGAATTAAGATCGTAAGGCAAACACTATTTGATGATTTTTTTTTAAAAATGAAAGCAAGCTTACTCACCAGGTGGGTTTCTCCTCAGGTGCTCATTGCTCTAATATAGACAATCCACATGGGCATCTCTGCAGGCAGTCTGCTCTCTTCCTGAGTGCTTGGGGGCTCAAAAGAGGTGCTCGTCCTCTCCTCTTCCCTGCTGTCCCCAACTGTGTTGTGAGATGTTCTCAGTTCTGTGTTTGAAGGCTGTGTGCAGTGAGGAGGGAGAGGGTGGTTCACAGATTCATAACTAGGGGCAATGAGATGAAATTGAGCAAAGGGAAAATGAGGTTGGATATCTAGACAAACTTCTTAAGTGGCTGTTAGATCAGCTGTGAAAGAGTTTCCCAGAGGTAACCACAGATGTTCTGTTGGTTGAGTCATTTAAAAGTATCTGTCTAGGTCATCATGTGCTCCTTATTACTGCAGCATCTAAAAAGCAATCACAGAGGCTTAGAAAATTGGGCCAAGAGGGACCTAGGGAGGTCATTTTGACCTCAAGAGACAAATGATTCTACTTAAAACACTCCCAGAAGACATCTATAAACAATAATGAGCGATACAATGCCTCATGAGGAAAAGAACTATTATTTTCCCACCATAAATACGAAAAATCAAAAATACAGGGAAAGTAAACGTTTTAACCAAGTTACACAGAAATTATAGGGCAGGGATGGGAACTGAAGTCAAAGCCTTAGAGGCTAAATGCAATGCCAAAAGAATATTCTTCTTTGGGCTAACTGGCCTTTACAAGGAATTGGCAAGTATCTTTTTTCATGCAGTACTAGTTTTATTCTGTTCTGATTAGGTGTGTGGATTTCTGTTTCTTCTCAGACATCATAGCATTTCTTATTTCCTCAGCAAATTATTAAAAAAAATAAATATTTTGTTATTGGTAATTCGCCTGTTCTAACAAAATTCCACACTTACTGCAAAAATAAATGATTTTTTTAAACTTTGTCACTTTAAACTTCTTGCTAGGGTGAACAGCCACCTTCCTTGTTTCCCCTTAGAGCTGAACACTCCTCAATGAAGAAGAAAGAAAAACTTCCAGGCAAAACTGGGAACCTGAAAACTAATTTTAACCAGTTGATTTGATCCACCTCTTGTTCATATTTTATCGGCCACAACTAGGAAGAAAATGAAAAATGCTACAAAGTTCTAAGTGTAATTTTGTTCCTGTTGGGAACTCCTCTGGATTGTATTATGATATAATGATCCTGAGGTATCACAAACATTTGCTGAGGATGATGGACAAATTCCTGTTGATGGACATTATAGTAATGAAGAGCAAAAAAAGCAAAATCATCTTTTGAATGTGAATTGCTTGCTGAGCCACAGTTTGAAAATTAAGGTAAAACATTTGAATATTTAAAACTTTATTAAGTCTTATCAGTAATCTGACCTTGGTCTATTGGATTTGCCAGCAGTTGAAGAGCCCACACCTATTTTATTTATGGAATTATTCAAGTTACTCTGGATTTACACCAATGACATGAGATGATGATATAAGCTATGGCTTTTGAAAATCTGTATTTGAAAACCGGTTACTTGGGATGTCTTTGGTTTTGAATACCAACCTTGCTTTATTTGCTTTGGTGTGGGTTAGCATGTGTGATCATGATTTTATGAAAATCAAGCACCTGTTTCACACTTGGCACTCAAAATATCACAAGGCCAAAGTGATTCCAAATCTAGACTCCCATGCTGCCAGCCTGTAATCTGACCCTTGTGGATATAACTATGTATGCACTGATTAGAGCACGACAGGAATGAACAACTCAGTCTGCAAGTAAGGAGGAGGAAGGTGCAGAAGCTAGTAAGGTTGGGAGGCTTGATTGCCTTTTTTTTTATCCTGCCTGCTAAGGAATATGTAAGTCTTCCACTGAAGACTTACAACCGCTGAATTTGTTCATCTTTAGTTTATAACCTAAAAGAATTAAGCTTTTTGCATGGGTTTCATCTCACCCAAATTTGCATGTTGAAAAATTATGTTTCCATCTGTCAAGTACTCATCCCAGGCTCTCTTTAAAATTGATGGAAAGAAATATGGATGTTCTGAGAGTCCATTTGGTGACCTACTCTACACATCTCATTTAGGGAGGCAAGAACCTGCTCAGAAACTGCTTATTTTGATGCGTTGATTCCAAAGGAAGAGTAAGTTGTCTAGACTACATACAGACAAATATCTTTCAGACCCCAAGTTATGTGCCATATGATTTGTCTGTCTTTAGGGATTAGTTTATTTCTTGTGGAGTTATAGATGACAGTTCTGAAAGAGTGGTCAGACATTATTTCTCAGTGAACGAGTTGAGCAGCTCTAATAAAAATACAAGTATAATCCATGCCATCCTCAAAGGCACTCAGAAAATGCATGCATGTCTGGTCCTGACTTGTTAACAACCATAAAGACAGCAGTTGGAAGCATTTAATACAGCTGTATGAACCATGCACTCTCCAACGGCTTCATCTGCTGTATTTCCTCCCAGTGGCAAATAAAAAAAATCACTATAATTAGGGCATAATTCTGTTAAATTTGTGCAATAAAAGCATTATTAAAAGAAATAAAAGATTGCCCTTATAGTCTGTGCTGCAGTGGAATAAAGCGTGGCTTGTTAGAGTTATTTTTGTTATTATTGCATTACTTGGCTATTGTGTTACCCCTGAAATGCTGTAAAGGCAGAAAAAGGCAGGGTAGATGGAATTTCAAATTGACTCCTTTAATCAGTTTTGAAAACTCACTGGCTACATACGTGCAGAGTGAGATCTTGGAGGAGTTGTTACCTGTGTGTGTTACAGAAGCTCAGTTCCTTGAGACCAAATTTCCCATGTGCGCAACCTGCCTACAGATCCTGGCCCTCAGCCTCCTGGCTCCATATAGAGAAGGGTGAACCTGCCCTGCCCATTGTATCGTGCTTTGCCAGTCCCCACAGCCCCTGCCCCCTGTCCCATCACCATCTTTCTTCACTCCACCAGCTACCAGGAAGAAGGAAAACAACTGTTACAGCTGGACCCAGGACACCCATCAACCTTCACAGCCAGTTATGCCTACCAGAGGCCGTGTTGCCCCCTGGTGTATATCATGTAATGTTGTGACAAGACAAAGAGGACAGTGAGAATTTGAGGCAAAGAGGTCACAGCCAGCATTTTCCAAATCTCAAAAAAAAACCCCAAACAATCACTTCAGCAAGGTTAGTGATTTGATTAGGAAGTTAAATTAACCTCAAATCTGCCCCAAGTTTACCCTCTGCAGAAGTATAGACACAGACGTTACTTACTAAGGGCAGAGGCAGAAAGCTCTGAAAAGTACTGATATTGAGCAGAACATGACATTTCTTTAAGTCCTGGGGAGAATAAGATTTTACCAGGTTACGGAGTGTGTCTACACTACTCTTCACACCCCTTCTGTCATAGCAACACCTTCAGTCTATTGTTGATACACAGAAGAACTACCTCACTTTGACTCAAATGTCAGCATTAACTACAGGAGCATAAATTGTGATATGCAGAATCTACTAGAAAAAATGCCTCTTCAGAGCTCCAAACTTGCAGATTTAAGTTTTTGGCAAATACTTCAGGGGCTCATTTAAAGTGTTACTATCTTAATCTGCAGCAGAGGTCTTAAGATGTAGTCCACGTTTGAGCTGAACTGGACAAATGTGTCATCTCTTCCCATATTACTTATGTATGAGTGCCTGAGAGATCAGTGGAAATAGTGGAGACTTTAGGACAAAACCTTCTTCAGAAAAATCTGTTCCTTAATACAAGAGAGATGCTCACTCCTTCCTCTAAATTCTGAGGGTGACGTTCATCCAACAAACACTAAGAGAATTACGTTTCAGAACTGCATCTGTAAAGGTAGCGCCTTTACAGAAGTCGTGTACTGACATTCCCATTATGTCAAGAAAGATCTTCTCAATACAGCCAACAGATCAATACAGCAACATCTCATCTTGGAGTAGACTCCTCCATCTGATCATCTGGACAGTCAACTAGACTGTTGGCTATGTTGACTTG
>NW_009927720.1:34185-56346 GCF_000696875.1 Nestor notabilis | reverse complement strand
CACATTGTGCCACTTCTGGGCACTGTAAGGTTTTCCATTTGCCTTCCAATTCCTGCTTCAAATCTTGTGGGCCTCCTGTAAGGCTTCTGTCACATCTGCCAGTGTTGTGCACATGTCTCAGGAATGCTGAAGCATCTCAAAGGTCACTAGAAACTTGTGTTTAATAACTAAATCTGGAGCTTTTTCTAAATCTGAGGCTGAATCTTATTATGGTAGCAGAATTCATTTGCCTTAATGTAGGCTTCTCATGCCATTTGAGGTACTTGTGGATATCCAAGACATCTGCACAACACTGACAGATATGACATATGACTGATGTAAACCAGCAGCCTTCTGGAGTGGCAGCTGGAGGCCAGGGGGTAAACCTAGGAGGTCTCAGATGGCACAAGATGCTTGCATGTAAGTGACTGAATAGATCCATAAGTGTCTATATCGGAACCAGTTTCCTCCAGTTCCTGTTATAGTCAAAAGAGAGAAACAGGGTTTTTTTCACCTGGCTTCCAGGTGCTAGACCAGGTGAACATCGGTCTTCTGTAGATCTTGGAACATATCTGCCAGACTTATGTGGCTGTCTCAGGTACTCTGGGTTTTTCGAATAGCCCTAAACACTTGTGAGTATTATACCCAGGCACTTTTATAGCTTTCTACCGAATTCTTTATGGCAAGGTTTCCCTAATTACTGACCAAGCATCATTCAAATGGATATTTAAGTGTTCATTCATATGTGACATTATTCTGTTCCTGAATGCTAACCCTGTTCCTGTATCGTCACTTAAATTTTGGGGTGACTCTCATGGCAGCACATTGCCAAATGCAACATTCCGTTTTGGGACACACACCAAGATGAGCTAATTGGCAAACTAAACATTGTTTAAAGGCTTGTCTTCCCCTCACAAGCCATTGATGATTTTGGAGATGGTTACCATTTTCTGATATGGTGGCCTTAAACTAGTTAAAGGTATGGACTCTCCAAAACCAGACACTTACATTTCCATTCTGCAAGGAAAATCCCTTGGAAATGTTTTTTTTTTGTTTAAAAGTCAGAAAATCTTGAAATTTAATTTGAAATTTAATAATAATGCTAATAATGTTAATAATAATAGACTGTAATGTTAATTTTAATTTTATATTAGCAATTTGAATTGCATGCTCTGTTTTGAAAATAGTATATGGCATTATATAGTAATTATGGTGTAATAATGAAATGTTAATAATGTTAATCTTTTAATTCATCATGACATTCAAAGGAAAAAGAAGCATGGTCAATACGGATTTTTCACTTGATCTAAATGCAACAGCCTTTTCTTGTGACAAGCTGTCCTGTGTAACTTTTTTCCCGTTTTAATATTGAACTAATTTGCCAGTGCTGGTCTGTGCAAAATAAAGTAAGCACATTTTGTCCTTTGTTAGGATTTTTCACCATTCTCATTTGTGACTTGACCTGTATTTCCCTCACCTGTAAAGTTGTGTCATGGTCCTGTTTCCATTTGCAGACCTAAAGATGAGCTTGACCTAGCTGTTCTGATCTGTGCTGTGATTCCTGTTCATGTTTCATGCAGGAAAGGAGGACTGTGACTGACCACAGGTTGCTCAAAGATTATATTCCCCAAGCACAGCCCCTTGGCCAGTGGTCCATAGTGATCTGTCTTATCATGTGCTGGATTCTTAGCTGGCAGATATTAGCACAGTTCTCTCCTTTCTGAGTTTACACCAGCCTTGTGCAAGCAGGGAGGACTGCAGAGCAGCGTAACTGAGCTTGACAGCCTGGCGCTCAGTTTTGAAATGCTTTTTCCCCTCTCTCTCTTTGCATCTGCCAGCTTGCATGGTGCAGTCTTTTGCTGCGCTACTCAGGCTGAAAAGTGTCCACAGCTATCAGTTTTCACCAAATTGCTGAAGGGTGAAATTTCACTATTTCTGCCAGAAATAAACAGTCTTTTTTTCCCCTTTTTTTTTTCTTTTTTCTTTCTTTTCCTCCCCTCATCTAGGCAAATAGTATTATTTCTATAGAGAATCAAATCCTCTGTAAGAACAGAAGGAATTTTTTTGTTCCTTTACCTCAAATGGAAATCTGTTGTACCCTTTCTTTTTTCCCTGATACAGCCATACTATTCAGAAAAGAAACAAGTATTTTCTGAAGTCGGGATATATTAGTATAAGTGCATGACTGCTGGAAAGACATGTAACCAAAAGGCTAAAGCTTAGTCCTGAGAAACAGGATACCTTGTTTCTCTCCATGGCTCTGTCCCTGTGTCCTAGCAGACCATTTATTCTCTGTGAATATTTATTTACCTTTCTGTATTTGTATTTAATTATAAACCATTTATAATTTACCCTGCTTGGATTGACAAATTAACATTTAGTAGTCATTTTATGACTCAGACAAAAAATGATCAGTGCTGTAAAAAAGGAAAAATATTAATGGAAGTTATTAATATTAATGTAACATGTTACAGTTATCATTTAATCTATTATTGCAAATTTCTTTGTAGGCTTTTTGTGGTTGAACTATTTAATCTCTTTTAGTTTCCCAACAGTTTGAAGTTGCTTTCTTTCTGAATCCACAGCTTATATCCAGCACAAAAGAGTGGTTTTTCCCTTTAAGCCCCCTTCCTACTTTATTACATTTCAAACTATATTACACAGGTTACATTATGGGCTGCTGCACATGCAGGCCACGATGTAATTCAGCATGACACATGACAAGCAAAGATGTGTTGAAATACCTGAGACTATTAGATCCAAACAATCCTCTGTTAAAGTTTTTATATTACCACATAAATATTCTCCTAGCTGACCAGGGTCTCAGTGGAATAAATACCCCATTAGAGGAAAAACAAAAGCCTGGATATTTCCCAAGTATGGCATTATTAAAAGCGAAAAGGGAAACCTCACTATTCTTGCACGTGCTATTCTCATGTTAGAAAAACCAAAACCAGCAATAATTATATAAGAAAATGCACAAGCTAATCTGATCATATGGAAAGGAGACAACAGAAGACAGAGAGAGCACACAGCATTAGAATCATGTAAGAATTTTTCAGAATGAAAAGGCTGATGCAAATATGAAGGAAACTTTGTTGAGGGGGTATTGGAATACTGGTAAGGCTTTTGAAATCAAGCTTAAGGTACAAAAGACAGTCAATGTGATATTTAGACAGGATTTTTCACTTTTCCAGTATTACACACTAGAAATAAACTGAATGAAGTTGGATTTAAGGGAGTCAGGCAGAAAGACTTGGAAAAAAGCAGTGCAACAGGTTCATGGATAAGGAATGAGATGCTGGCAGACTTATGCTAACCAAGGGTGTAGAAAATTGCTGAGGATGTTGGAGGGCTGGGAAGGTGTCAGGTAACAAACAGGAAAAATAGGTTATGGATAAAGTAAATCTTGGTTTAATCTTTGGAATTAATAAATGTATTCCTAATGAACAATGTTGAGAGACACCTGGGCTGATGGGAAAAGAAATACCTGGAAAATTTATTTTGTGGGAAGGAAAAAGCAAGTCAGAAGTTGTTCTTCAAAAGGAAACTGGAAAAGAGACTAAGGAGCAAGGTATCTGAACAAACAGACCTTTCTACATAAAAGATAGGGTAGGAAAGATGCTCTACCAGAACTTGGGATGTGTAAGTAGCTTCCCAAAATTCTTCATTGTGTTAGAAATACTAAATTAGCTGGAGACAAGCATAAAGAATAACATGCTCAGACTGAGTTCATTGTGCACTGATCTGCAAGTACTGTATACTACCAGTGTGATAAAACCATATCTGCTATAGATCAGGTGGAGATGTGGAGAACAAAAATTTGAGAAATGATGGCATTTTTCAGTCAGTGCTACTTGTGAAATGGAAGTAAGATGACTGAAGCTGGATGATTGTCCAAAAGCTCTTCAGAATGAAGTTTTCTTTCTAGTGGATGAGAATGTGTGGATGGAAATGCAAGAAAGGATGAATATATTCGTTCAGTTCTGTCCAGAACTGAAGGCAGTCTCAATCATGAAAAATTCACAATATTTGTGCTGTGCTGCCATTTGCCAGCACCACGAACTAGTGGCTCTAGGAAAAAGTAACATCTTTTAGAAAATGGTGCTGTTTGTTGTGTATTCTGAAGGAAGGTTATGCCATTTTAAATTTACAGTTTCTGAAAATGCTGTTATTTTTTACCACACCATTTCTTCCTTCCTTTCTCCTATCTGCTGCTTTTATTTATTTTATTTTTTTTTAATCCCTTATGAGCTCAAGTGACAGAAGAAAATAAACCAAGAATAATAGTGAGCCATGTTTTTTATGCACAGTGAGCATAGGTCCCTGACACGATACTTTAGCCAGATGTTGGTCTTTGCTAAGGCAGTTTTGCAGTTGGAAAACCAGTTTAACCGTCCCCTTGGGAATTTCTTCTGCATGGGTAAATCTGCAGATGGTGAAGAGCAAGCTTAGTAGGTCCATATAAACCTGTCTTTGGTGTCAAGAGCATAAGTAATAAATACTATCTGAGACATTCCTTCAAACCACACTTTCCTTTTCATCACAAGTTCCTTGTTGTACAAGTGTAATGGTGCAAATTAGAATAGCTTTGGGCATACTCTAATTTATGCCATGAAGAGGTCAGGTCCTTGGTGACATGGGGCATTTGAGACTACTTAAACATGGAGACAGAAAAAAGCTTTTATAAAAACTATCCTGTTCTTGTACCAGACACAAATTAGACTGGAAAAGACAGTGTTCTGAACTCTGAAGCTATCTGTGGAAGTTCATGTTTTGCTTATTGTATTAACCTAAGCAAAATATGGTGATGCCAGTTCAGAAAACAACACAAATGCAATCATCTGTGCCTTTCATTCTTTATAAGTGGTTCTTTTTTTTTCATGTGTGTGTGCATGGTTTTGTGGCTGTGTCTGTCTAAGAAGAAATTCAAGTGATGTTGAATGCCCACTGAGGTAAAAAGAAATCTTCCTTTGAAAGTCTTAAAAGCATCCTCTAACTGTTGACCATACGGGGAATGTGGATGCTGATGGGAAAGTTAAAAAATAATTTAAAGTTTTGTTGGACTAAAGAATAACTAAAAGACCAGGAATTAACTAATTAGGTAGGATCCCATTTTAGCACTCTTTGTAAAAATATATGCTTTGATCATGCAAAACGTTTTGATTTGATACAAGAACCATTTGGTAAAAAACTGTTCTGAAATGTTACAATAATTTACAATGTAATTTATATTATCTAGGGCTAGTCCATTCTATAGACAGAGCTGGAGATTTGGCAGCTTTTTACATCAACAGGGGTAGACAGGAAGTATTTTTCTTAATGATTTAATTTTTATTTATGAGATTCTGATTTATTTGTTTAGCAAACAAAGATCAGATTCAGATTTCCTGAATATCATGTTCATGTTCTTCTTAGCAAGCACAGCAATGTGTTTTGGGCCACAGGCTGAAAATAGCTAAAGCAGCCCTGTTACACAAGAGGTCAGACTATAATGGTCCCTTCTAGCTTAGAAAACCCATGTAGATATGAAACACTACATATTTCACTATATTCAGCAATAACATCCTGTAATGTCTAACAGGGAATGCACAAACCTGTTCAGATAAAATAATTCTCATCAATATTCACAATTTAGGCCAGAAGGGTCTGTTAGATTACCCAGACTAAGCTTTGGCATTTCACAGACTGCTGAAGTCAACCCTTTCTCTTCCTATGGTTCCTGATAACTTCTATTTGCTTATACATTTTGTCAATGCCCTTTTTCCTAATTCAGCACACTACTAGGTCCTTTTCACAGTCATTATGTCCTAGGATATAGACACCACTCTGTAGATACGACCTTATTCCTTGTTCACAGGTTTCCTTGTAACAATATTAAGACATAATCCTTTTTCGAATTTGATTAATCAAGATATTTAGGATAATTTGTCTGGTTGCTTGGTTCTATCATTTTGTGCCTTTCTATGCTCATTTTAACATATTTTAACATCATTTATTTTATATTTATTTTCAGACCATGGAATTGTTGAGTAGCTAACTTCTTTCCTCATGAAATTAATCTGAAACAACTTTTCTTCAGTGCTTTTTCCTCTATGAAGCCTATCCTTTTAATATTTATTGTCCATTTTCTGTTCCATTGAATGATTGCTTTCTTGTTATGAATTTCCTTAAAGTTCAGAAGGGGGTTTTTTTGGATGTGTGTCAGAATATACGGTAGTAATTTTAAATGACTTTATATGCATTAAGTTACCTACACAGTCTATTAAATGGACATGTAATCCCATCACAGAATCACACAGTCAATCAATGATGTTAATTTTTAATAATCTTGGCATAACAAAGAAGTTCTAGAAAAGGAAAATATGCTAGTGTCCTATCAGTATATGTAAAAATAGAGATAAATGAACTGACAAGAAGGATTGAATGATTACTTTGAATTTGACCCTAGCAAAATATGAGAAAAGTTGCCATAAGACTAATTTAATAATGACTTTTAAAACTGTAGGATACAGAGCATTCCTCAGTGTATAAGTTCTTTGAGGATGCAAATTGTTCGAGCCTTATTATATAAACAGAAATGTATGGAGATCTGACTCTACACTGTATGGTTTAAGCAGTTTTGCAGTTTCCATTACTAAATAGTCTTATGCTATTTGTAGGATTTAGCTTGATCCTAATTATTCTTAAAAACTAAGTACATTGTCATTAATCCCACTAACCATGGGATTTTCTTTGATGTCTTTAGCTTCCCTTATCAATTTTCTACACTTTACAATGTTTAATTTATATTGCTGTGTGTGTTAAGGTCTCTTTCTTTCCCGTTGTCACATGTTGCATTCTTATTTCTAATTAGTGCATTTCCTTTGCCTTTGAACAAAATGTTACTTTTACTCAAAGTTGGACTCATGCTTCATAAACTCCTCTTCAAAAAATCCCAATTTTCGTCCTCATTTTCCTGATTTTTTCCTACTTATTAAATCTCATTCTAATTTCACATTTTTGAGAAATGAATTATTTTAGAGAGTCAACTGTATTTGTTATTGGTTTGTCCTGTCCTCTGTCTGTATGGAATGCAATCTAATATTAACAGTTGGTCCCTAGGCTACCACCAACTGCCAGGCCATAATTAATTCATCTTTACAATTTTCTTAAATCTGAAGAGAAGTTTACTGCTGGCTGCATATGTCTCCCAAATTGAAGTCCTCCATTAAAAAGATATTTTCTTCTGGTTTATTTTTATTATGGATAGTTGTTTAGGGAGCAAATCAGACTGTTTGATTCACTGATCTGTGACATCTCCTGCTTTCTCAAATACCTCAGCCAGACTTCGTAAGACAGCAGATATACATCTGCAGACATAATACATTTGCATCAGTAGTCAGTTGTGATCCTGAATTTCTATGCTTTCAGTAATATCAAAACAAAACTGTTCTAAATGGAACATAACCAATGAAGACCAAACCCTATACATCTGTGTCTCCAAGATCATGGTCCCACATCCCACCTGGCCGCATGGTAATATCTCTGGTTCCTCCCCAGGACACTATCCTCCCACATTTCAATTCCAGCTCTATTCCAGTGCCTGACCCTTGTTATTCTTCAGTTTTTATACAATCAGTATTTGCTGAATTTGGCTTGATCTGAGCATATTTTAGGTGGCTGGATTCACAGACAAGCGGAGACAAGCTTTGTCTTCTTTTTCTTCACTTGCTGCCTCTTTTCTAGGATAGATTTAAGGTAGCTGAGGATTTCATAAACTGTTGGTGGAGAGGGGCAGATGAGACATATGGGACTGTTGTACGAACGTCATCTCCTTATAAGATGGAATGTCCAGTTAAAAGTAGGAATGTCTTCAGTAAGAAAACCACAATTATATACCCATAATGCCTTCTCTTGTTCACTTGCTCCTTCCTAAACAGGTTATAATCAAAACCTTTAATACACTATTCATGACAACTATCCTCCTAAATTGCAGTTATATTGCAGTGCTGCAATGATGCAACTCAGTGGGAGCCGTTGGCACCTTGCCTAGATTCCTTCTGTTTGTATATATATGTGTGTGTGTGTGCACGTGTGTATGTGTATATGCAAAAAAAAAAAGACTGGACTGGCTTTTTTGTGTTGTCACACACTTTGTCTAATCTATTGAGTCTGTTAACAATGTAATAAAGTTCCATATATCCCAAGTCAGTCCTTTTAACATCTTTCTGCAGATTGAATTCTTGGTTTAATTAGCTCTTGGCTGTTCCAAAAAGCCTCCTGGATAAAAGCTAGCTCTATCCTTGAAATTAGTTATCATGTTCTTAAAACTATATCCTATTTTATATATAAATGTAATCCTGTGTTGATAGAGCCCAGGTTTCCATAAACGCCAGATCTCAAACCCAAACTGTTGTTCACCTCCCGCAGTTTCTGTCTTCAGCCTGAGGCATAAGGGATCCTAAAGTGAAGTCTGGACAGCTACTGATGCGAGTCAAGCCCAGTCTTTATAAAAATGAGCTAGGGAAGGATTCTGAGTAACCCTGGGGTGATGAAGCTTTCCTGTGTGCAATATTGGTGAAATCATACAACCTCAATGACATTGGTGAGTTTTACTATGAATTTCCAGCAATGCTCTCAGAGAGAAGATGAAGTAACATGGGGAGAGTGAAAAGCTGTTAAAAATAAAAAGGCAAAAGGAGCTCAGATTTCAAGTTCTTATTGTAGCTGTGTGCACTGTTACATTAGGAAGAACTCTGGAATAACTGAAATTTGGATCAAAGTCGGTGTTAGCCATCTGCTCCTTCACAGATCTAGACTCCATATCATTTTATCCTTTGCTTCCCTGTGGAAGAAACCTTCTTTGGAGGTTCAGCAATTGTTTATATATGTTTTTTCTTTCAAACTCATCTCTTGACTAATCCAAGTTCACTGGGGGTGGCCTGAGCAGTGAATTAGCCTGTAAATCATGTATTTACTTCACACTGAGATCTAGTCATATGGTTTTGATAGCTGGTAGTTTGTATAACTGCAATGAGTCCCTTTTTTCCATCCATTTTTCTTCCTTATTTACAATCACCAAAATCTGGTGGAGCAACCTGCCTTGCATTACTGTAGATGTAGTCCAAAGTCTCCATTAATGCATTTTGAAGGAAGGATAAATAGTGATGTGTATATATGTTATTGCAAAAGGACCTCTTACATGCCATCAATGTTCAGCCACACCACTGTCAGACTTTGGCCTTTGATCTTAGAGTTCTCAGGGCAAGAATGTACAGGACATCTCCATAGAATAATTTAGGAAGCTTCAGCAGGTGGATGCTTAACATGTCCCTGCGTGTAATACCTGTCCAAATCAGTAACTAATAGATTTTCCAGTGCAACATTAATGAACTCAGTGATCTCTGTGACACTGGCAAAAACTTTATTTTATATAGGAGAAAAAACCTCAAAGCCCTGGTTATTTGTGCTGATATGAAAATGTGTGTTTTTATTAAATTGGGGTATGTTTGTTTTACAATTCTGTTTTATGGTTTAAACATTGGATACTCATGAGACCTTTACTTAAGTCTGCAATACCTCAGACTCATGAAGCAGTTTCCAGCAGGTCAGAAAATTTCTCCAGTTCATTTTTTTTTCCCTTCCTTTTCCTGTTTCTGTGTAGGTGGGGGATTGGAAGCCAAACACTATGCTGTGTATGCACAGTGCAGTGGGGCTCTGATTTCTTTCAGATCTAAGCATGGCAATGATAAACAATAAATAATAACATCAGCCTATTTGACACCTCAGTGTTGGCCTGCTGTGCCTACTTTGTACAATTAAACTCCCCAGCTGACAACAATCTTTTCTTCTGAAACAACTCTGGAGTCAAGAGCTGTTTCGTGTGGGGTGACTACCGTGGAGATGAACTCTGCCTTTCCAAGCAGCAGAAGCTGTCCTGCAACATGAGTTCTGAATGGTTTAAGTGTGTGGGCATAATCCACATCTTCTTAGGACAGCAGTAAATACGAAAAAATGTCTCAAAACTCAGACCTATCCTTATGCTCAGAAACATCTCAAAACTGGAAAGAGCATAGCAGTGTAGCAAAAGGGAAAAGTAAACCACAAGGACAAGCCTGGGGAGTTCCCAGTATCTTTCGCCCTGTTTATTAAAGATCTACACTAAATCCTATTCACTGATGTTTTGCTCTTTCACCTGGAGGCAGAGGCTGCAGGCAGACTGTAATTTATTACCCCACTGTACTTGCCATGTCTTCAGATCTGTGGAAAAGTCTGTGATGACTCCTACCTTCTCTGTTTTAAAAGCCTGTGGCCCTGAATTCTGCACAAGAGATTTTAGTAGTGATTATTCATTACAAATTTCTCCTTTAAATCCCTCGAGAATAAATAAATGGAGGTCCTACGTATGGTTTTCCTCTTCTCTGCTTCTTTTTTTATACTTTTCTTTCCACAAAGCCATTCCCATCTCTAGTCTTGTTCTTTCTGAATTCTGCATTAATTCAGTCATTTTAATATTGTAAGCACTAAAGAGAATAGGAGCAGGAATCAGGTTTGTGCTGTTAGATTGATAAACAGATGCTAAGCCGATGTGACACAGATGCTACTGCTGAGCCAGGAAAAGCAGGTCAAGGTTATTAGGAGAAAGTGCAGTACTGTCTCATAGCTGTAAGCAAAAAGGCCCCACACGGAGCCAGCTTTTTCTCTCCCCCCATCTCTCTGTCTTTCTCACTCTTGATTTTCTGGTGGTGGGGCATGTTTCAGGAACTTTAACTTTTAAATTAACTGCTGTAAAAGCAGGAATTGTTGAAGATTTTACATGCTTATTTTATTATATTTACAACAGAGCTTATAACCCTCATCCAAACACATATAAGTGACTGGCTCCTCTATTTTTTAGACTTTCTGAATTTCTCTTGTAGAACACAATAATATTTGGGCAATATTCTCTAATATTATCCTGAATAAATTTGAAGGCTTTGTGACAATATTGGGTGAAATCCTTGGGCTTCTCCTAGGAAGGATTTCAGACCGAAAACAGAAAAATGCATTTGAACTGCAAAAATAGATTTTGTTTGCATTAAGGACAACATTTTGTTTAGATATGGCTTAAGAAAAATCATTTGCACCATCAAAGAGCAAGGTGAAATTAGTCCAAGAACTCTAAAATGGATAATTTATTTTGTTCCTGTACACCTACTTTTCCGGTAAAATACTAAATACTGGGTTGGATGTGAAAATTCACTGTAGGTTGCTGTATGGTTCTGGACCATATTATGGGTGGATGATTACATGGGTGAGAAACTGGCTAGATCAGTCTGAAAATGTACTACTGAACATTTCTACCTGTACTCTACCTGTACGAGCTACACCTGGAGGCTTGCTATTCAACAGTCTATCCCAGAATATTTATCTATGATGCAAAGAAGATGGATAAACTTACCCTCATCAGGTCTGTGGATGGCACCAGACTGAAGAGAGCAGATATGCTAGAGGGCAAATCTGCTGTCCAGAGGTCCAGAGGAGAAGCTCCACAGGAATCTCACGCCACCCAGCAAGGGAAAATCTTGTCTTCTACTTGCTATGAATTAACTCTCTGCATCCATGCAGGTTGTGGTATGACTGGCTAGGGAGCAGCTCCACTGAGAAGGACCTGTTGATCATAGTAGGCCAGGCTTCTTTACAGAGATGTGGTGTGGGAGGATGAGAAATGGTGAAAATAAATCTGGCTGAATGCTGCCTTGGAAAATGGGTGTCTGCTGGCAGAGAGTTCCCATGTAGTGCATTACTGGCTGAAGTAATTGTTAACCTATGAGGTGTTTTTTTTTAACTTAAATCCTTGTTTTGTTTTATATGCTATATGTTTGTTTTGGTTTATATGCTGTATGTATGTAAGTTTTATATGTTATGTGTATATAAGAAATAAAAATAGATGTAAAGCATAAGTATGATATCTGTCTATTTACCCTGTGTTTGTTCATGTCTATGTTAAAGAATTTAATGCAATATTTATATTATCAGTTCTTTTTGAACAAAAAATTCCTGGAATGTACCTTGGTGCCCATTTTTCTGGAAACATCATGTGGCTGCATTTGGCAAGAAAAGCAGCTCCACAGTAGAGTGAGTAGGGATCGTTATAGACGTCTGTATCATTTCAGCAACAAATTTGTCCCAGACATTATTCATAAATTCAAAAGCTTTAACCTGGGAGAGTCCATTAAGTAATTCAGTTTCTCCTCCTGCATACTACAGGCCATTGCATTTTATCCACTCTTCCCTGTATCAAGACCAGTAATTTGTGTTTGGCTAAAGTAGGTCACATTGAGAGACAATTGGACCTAATCTGAAGACATCAAAACCTAGAGACTCCATCAGTCGTCCTGGTTGTTTATTTCAGTGCTCAAAAGTCATGACTGCTTTTTGATTTCAGTTTGTCTGTCTTTCTTTAACTTGCAGCCAGTCTTGTAATGCCTTTCTCTGCTGGCTCAGTTGTCTCACTCTTTGATTTTTAACTGGGCTTCAAAATACATAAATACAAAATTTGTGGGGGTTTTGGTGTTGTTTTTTTTTGTGTGTGTGTGTTTTGGTTTTGGGTTTTTTTTAAAATTTTTCTCCAGAGTCCCTTTTTTTCTTGAGAAAGAATATTATTCTTGTACACCAGAAATGGATGTGATTCTTCAGTATGGAAAAACCATAGTTGAATCTCTTTCCTGGAGAGCAGAACTGACACTGAGAAAGAATTAAGATGGAGAAATGAGCTGGTAAAAACTTCAAGAAGTTAAATAAACACAATCTCAAATGTCCGCACCCAGACAGGTTTCATGAAGTTTTATAGGCTGGGGATTTAATGGCTATCTAGCAGTTCTGTGGTAAAGGGTACCTGATGGGCAACAAGCTGAAGATGAGTAAGCAGTGCAGCCTTGCAGTGGTGGAGGCCCACTTCATACTTGGTACATTAACAAAAATGTAGCAGCAGATTGAATGAAGTGATTATTCTGTCTGGCTTACGGGAAGTCCTATATTGTGAAACTGGAGTGTGGCCAGTGGAGGCCTTTAAGGTAGTTGGAAGCTAAAGCACATTTGGTGCAAAGCTGAAGGAACTAGATCTGTTCCATCTTGAGAAGAGGACAATGAGCAATCTAATTACTCTCTTCAGCTACCTAATGGGAGTTTGCAGAGAGGACAGAGACAGACTCTCATCTGAGATGCACAAAGACAAAAGACTAAAGTTACCATAAATGAAATTATAATTAGATATTAAAAAAAAAAAAAAGAAAAAAAAAAAGAGAGAGAATTATCAGATACTGTACTTGGGCCCAGCAAGTTTGTGGAATATTCATCCTCAGAGATACTCCAAAGCAAACTGGAAAAGACCTTGAGCAACCTGATGTATTGACGAAGCTTACCATGCTTTGAGTACAAGGTTGAAATACAGCCCTCCAGAGATCCATTCCAAATGAAATTGTTCAATTATTTTCTTGCTTTTTAACTTCCTTTTTTGATATGGTTGCTTGAAAAAAAGTAGAATAAAACTTAAGACCTGACTGTGACTCTACCTCCTCTAAATGGGGGAGTCACCCTCTGTTTTTATGAACTACACCTGAAAAAGCAAGTTAGCATGATTAATGTTAATTTTTTTTTTTCCTCAGTAGAATTGGCTGGAAAATAGAAAAAAAATAAAGCTAATCATTTAGGCTATTAGTCAAAAGCAGGATGAAAATCAACTTATGTTGACTGAGAAACATTATTGTAGTGCCTTATGGAATTTTGGATACATTTGTGGTCTGTATGACCTGTGGTACACAGGGTCTTCTCTCAAAATAAGAGGCAGTGGATATGTCCTGGGGTCTTACATCTTAAAGCACATTGAGAGATTTGATGTGACTGGGAAATCCAAATCATGCTGGAGGAAGATGTAAAAAGCAGAAGTTGCAACCCCCAGCAGAGCCCTACAGACATTTTCTGAGTCAGATTATTGTGGGAGGTTTATTTAGCTACAATATATATATCATTTTTTCCTGAAAATACCCCTAACTTTTCACATTCTTGTATTTTTTGAATCAGAATTTTCTGTCAACTGGTATTTTAGGAGTCTGATCTGTTCAATTTGTTAGAGATGATTTTGTTACACCCAATCCATCTGCAGAGTCCTTTTCAGGATGTCTGAGGCACAGACTTGTTCATTAGTTATTTAAACACAGTAAATGTTTACCACCAAGATCTAACTCAGTTTTACTGATAATCAAGGCCATCATCAGGCTAAAATCAGTAGGATTTACAAGGA
This sequence comes from Nestor notabilis, assembly GCF_000696875.1. Classification (NCBI taxonomy): domain Eukaryota; kingdom Metazoa; phylum Chordata; class Aves; order Psittaciformes; family Psittacidae; genus Nestor; species Nestor notabilis. Next base: position 42,104 of record NW_009927720.1, on the reverse strand, counting down.
CCTGTTGGTTCAGAGACATACATTTGCTTAAGCCCATAAAATTCCCAGCCCTTATGATAGCCAACAGGTTTTACAATCTTAAAGTGCCTAATTTAAATTCAGAAGTAGGAAGAAGGGAAGACTTTTTGGAAAAACAGAGGAAAAAAGCATAATAAGCAAAAACTTCTACATTTTCTCTTGTCCAAAAAGTCCTTTAATGAAGGTGGAAGAAAAAGAGAGAAAGGAGGAGAAAGAAAGAGAAAAAGAGAAAGACAAAGTCAAGAGAAAGAGAAGAAAAAGAAGAGAATCAACTTGTTATTTGCCTTTATTATGAATAAGTCTAGAGAGGATTTTAGTGTTAATGATTGGAATGGACTCAAAGAGAGTTCTGTAAGAAAAAAATATGACTTTTCAGCCAGTTTTTTCTTACACCTATTAAAAGAGAAGTGTATCATGGATCCACAACATAAACTTGCCCCCTCCATGTGAATTTGAGGCTTTAACTTTTGCACCAGCATGTTTCCAAGGACACTCACTGGTTTCTCAGCTGAGACATTTAACCAGCAAATTATCAAACCAGTTAGATGAAAACACAATAATAGTTAATCAGCTTTTACAAGCTCACACATCGAACTCCAATTGTAAAAACACTTCATTAGTAGCTTCTCATTTGTGTGGCTTTTCTCCACATCTCCTGTGTTCCACTTCGAATATTTCTACAAGATACAAGCCAGTCAATAAATGCTTGAACTCCTCTGTTTCTTTACTGAGGAACCCCTCTAGAGCCTATTAACACCCATTTTATGGAAAACAGAGCAGGTAGCTACCTCCACCATGTGTTGGCACTCTCTAAAATGCTGTTAATGCTTTGTGTTTCAGGGCATAACAAACTAAGGCATTCCCGGGGGGAATTGTACCAAAAATAAAAGGGCTTTCCTGCCTCTGCTGATACTAGAACTTTTACCAGATTTCTTAGTGGAAAGGAAGCATACAGTTAATCTAATTTTAAGGGAATATGTACTGCCCATCAGTATGTTTGCCTCCTCTTCTTCCTCCCTCAAATAATTTTGAAACACACTGTCTGATTTTAACCACATTTGACTGAGAGGTTAGATGTCTCAAAGACATGATGTTCTAACAAGCTTTGTGGAATCTGGCAGCTGGGGAAAATAAAGATAACTGACAGTGCCCTCACTATGGGAAAGAGAGTTTAAGTCACTTCTTTACTTATTCTGAAGAGAAAGCAACCTGCTGGCCAATCAGCACATACAACAGCTTGCCCAAACACACAAAATAAGGAGAAAGTACAAGATCATGGACAGAAGGGTGAATGAATGGGAAAAATGAAGGGAAGGCAAAGACAGAAACCAAGCTTAATTCTTGGGCCTGGAAGATGTTTTAATTGTAAACAGCTGTTATCTTGCTAGCAAAAAGCTTCAGTATAAAGACTATGAGTGAGTTTCCACATTTGCAAGTGCCTTGCAAGGAATAATTGGAGTTACTGGAGTTGTATAAGATCAGGTTTGCAGATTGAAGAAGTAAAATACAAGCTTCCCAGGGTGAAATGCGTGTGCCCTAAGTTAAATGTCTGCAAGCTAGCTGCTTAAACCTGAATCTGCCACCCTATGGCTCCATTTATAGTTAGTGAAGAGCAACAAGCTCCTCTTAAGGTGATTCATGCATCCTAAGATAAACTGAATCTGCCTCAGAAGACTTCCCTCCATTGACTCTGACAGGAGCCTAGGGTAACTAGCTTAGATTAGGTGTCTAACTTTTACCTATCTAAAGCTAAGAGATGCAAATCTTAGCCCTGATGACCTAAATGGGTTTGGGTTGACTCCGTAACTTGACTTGCAGTGCAGTGAAACTGAGTTCTAACAAACTGTGAGAAAATGGTTCCGATTTACTGCATTGGAGAAAAAACCTGTCAATTTCTTTCCTCAGAACTACATATTATGCAATGTTTTACTTATTGAAGGAAATAGAAACTTGCCAAGAACTTGACCAATGACAAAATTACACTTCTGTCTGGGTTTTCATTTTGCTTTTAATTTTTATGCCCTTATGATCAGTGTTTAGAAAGAAACAATTATCTTTTTTCTCCCTGCAAAATATTAATTGGAATTAAAAATAAAAATAAAAATAATCTAAGTGCAGTTGTCTCCCCTTTGCATCTTTTGTTACAAGAACCTGAATCAAACAGCAAAAATGAGTTTCATCCTGCAGTGGTCTAATACCTAGGGCTGGAGAATTTTTAAATGATCTGTCTCATTGCAAAATCCACCCTTTGGGATTTGTTGGTTATATACATAAATTATTCAGACAGGAAATAGAAACAATATATAATGAACTGCAACCACTGAGCATTTGAATTATACTTTTGTTAGTGATACGTTTAGTTTGTTATGGATGCCAGCCAAATGCTGTTAAAAGACTGCTTTTCAGATGTTGATAGGTAAGTGATTTGCTAACACAGGAGAGGCTAGAAGGTTAAAAAAATAAAAGGTGGTATTCTTCCTGGGTTTTACAGGAGTAAGGAAACCTGTTGCTCATTGCAAAATATGTGCCCTAGACCACTCACAGCAGGGATTCCAAACTAAGAGTTTTATTCTTTTAATTCTTTGTAGTAGTTGTTTGGAACTTCAACCTGATGTGGACTGCAAACCAAGTAATTCCCTTTTGATAGGCTGTTATGTAGTACTAACAAAGGAGAAGTTAAAAGAGATGAGTATCATACAGCTATCATGGGTAGTTTTTTTGGATGGAGTACATAACTTTCTGGAAGTACTGACTCTGGATGCCTTGGCCTAGGAACTGCTTTTTAACAGCAAAGATAAAAAGGAATTAATTCCACCCTGAAAATGAACTTCCATAACCTCTCTTCTACTACCAAAGGCATTTTTGTAACAACAGTTCCACTGATTTCAATAACTACCTCTGAAATGACTGAGTTCAAGCTCAAGAACTGATCTGACCTTCCACTGGTCTAGAGAAAGGTGTCTCTGCCAGTGGCAGGGGGCTTGGAAGTAGATGACTTTTAAGGTCCATTCCAACCCTAACTGTTCTATGTTATTCCATGATTCTATAATCTAAGATTCTCCATCCTGCTCCTCTGTAAGATACAATCACCTTTCTAGCAGAGCAGCTAGAGCATGTGTCCAGCTGTTTCAGTCTGCAGTGTGGTGTATCAGTTGCTAATGAAGAAAGGTTTCAAAGGTATCTGACTGAACTTGAGTGGATAAGCACAGTCATAACTTCTGCTCTGTGGATTTTAGTCTAGTAGTTCTAGTAGGACTAGTAACCTCTGGTACCAATATGGTAATAAAAAAACTGGGAGATGGTAACAACTGATTACAGCTCTTTGCTCAATTAACATGACTAGAGCCCACAACATATATCCTTGTGTGGACTGGAATGGCTATAATTCAATTTGGCTTAATTTACTTTGAAAGTTAATTCAGCTAAATTGAATTAAGCCTCTTTAATTTTTAACAAGGGCATCCACATAAGAGTTTAAAATAATTTAATTAATCCACTTAAAAAAAGCTAATTCAGAATAATTTTGGTGAGCTTTGTTATGTGGATAGGCCTGTAGATTCAGTTAGGTAACATCAGTTAAGGTGTTTGCTTCCAAGCAACATATTTAGTTGCTGAGAGGAGTTGCCACCAAGCTACTTTGGATTGGACCAGCTGGCTGGGACCAGTAAGACCAAAGCAACTTCAGTCCAAGAGTCATCATTGTCAGTTCTTCCAGAAGAGGTAATAAGGGCTTAGGGAGGAAAGAAACAAAATATAACTCCAATATACTCTATTTTCCAGGAATTTTTAGTGGCAATACTTTTGATCTGTGAATCTAACTAGCGAATTTCAAAATGGCCCCTGTCTAGTTCCCAAAACAAGGGTTCAAATAAGCAAATCCTATAACACCCTTTTCTTCTGATCCTCAATATTACTCACTCTTGGGCACCAACTCAATCCAACTGCAACTGGTAGAGGTGTGCATCCCTATACTGTTATGTTATCAATGTTTACACTAGAAAGGCAGAAATACTTCTGTGGATTAGAAAGAATTTCTGCTCTTCTTCATCACTTGTTCTCCTTCTTCATTACATTTTTTAGTGGAGCTGCAACCTCATGCCCCTGCAGGGAATGAAAAGCACACATAAAAGATGTATTTCATTGAGTAATTTAAAGGCCCCTTTAGGCTTCACAGGTGGAGTTTTTTACATTTCCTGCCCTCTGGGTGTGTGAACACTGGGCCAAACTCAGACGTGTGACGTGGGAAGCTGGGCTGGCAGATAGGTCAGTCAATGAATGGAAAATGGCTTAAAAGATTGCAGCTCAGTAAAATTTAGTGTTAACCTCAGCACTGAAGGGTCTGGAGTTGATGCCACCAGTCTGAGAGAGCATAACACCTTTTGCCAGCTAACTCAGCATTCAAGCTTCACAGGACTGCATTTCGCTTACTTAACTCTTTCACAAATAAGTAATTTAACCACTGTATGCATCATCTCCAATCTCTTGGACTTTCTTTCTAAGTCTTTGTATGTGTAGTATGTTTACGCTCACATGCACATTTACTTTCAGCAAAATTACATTTCTTCATATTTTCTCTCTATTACAGTCAAATCCTGGTGATCCTGTGCATGCAAATAAGCTACATTTCTGGTTTAGCTATAATCTTTGTTCTATAGCTGAGGTCTGTTTGATGTTCTTTAAGTGGTGGAATTGAAAGAACATTTCGCTGCTAACTGGAAGAGCTACTAGTTTATTAAATCCTTGATTTGAAATCTCGCTGTCAAAGAAAACACAGTCAGCTGATGCTGTGAAAGGATTGCATTGTCAATTCTTGCTGAGCCTTAAAACTGGCATGAAGCATAAAGTAAATTGACATTAAATGAACTGACAATCTGAGGTTTCGAGTGCAAACCTTCAGGAAATAATAACTTGGCTTTTCAATGTAAAAAAGATAGCTTATGGTTAAAAATAAAATAAAGTTAAATAAAAAAAAATTGTTATAAAGCAAAACCTAGAATAGCTTTGTAGAGGATCTTTTCCTTTCCCTTCCCCCTTTTTTCAATTTAATGTTAGCAAAACAGAGGTGACAGAAAAGATTTATGAGAAACATTTTTAAAGGTGGGTTCACCATGTGTGTAGAGCAGACAGTGTCTGAAGGGCCTGTAGCATTTGCACTTTATAGAAAATGACAAAAAGTGACTATTTCTACAACAACTGGCACAGCAGAGGTTGAAATTGATTACACTAAGGGAAATATGTAAGAGTGGTATGTGATAGACAGTTGCTGCGTATTGAGGTCCAGCTCTGAAAAGCTCAGAGGTGAATTAACAACTTGAATGATTTTAGTGTGGTTTAAATTCAATGAGTTTGAGCTGGAATAGTCATTTTATGAGTTACGCACATGCTGGAGAACAAGATGAGAAGCAAAATGGAAATCTTGCTGTTTAACAAGCTGCATGGTCATCAGAGGGATCCAGACTATGGATTTCCCTCTTTGCAGAGACCAAACAGATGGTAACTGAGCCCAACACGGTGCCCATGTCACCATGTGAGGGGTAGACTGGGAGTGTGAGGGTCTCGAAGATTTCTTGTGTGATTATCATCTCTTGAGTTTTCTTTCATGGCTCACCATAGACTTAACCAGATGGAGGCAGAAAGGGGTGCCTTGGTCACTGTGAACTCCTTGTCCAGCTTGTTTTGAAGGAGTTTCCCTTTGCAGACAAACCTGTAATACTCAATAAATCCAACTTGTGCCAAAATAACTGTCTGTGTGTTAAGCAAAAACTTGCAAAAACTGTTGCAACTTTTCAAATAGATGTAATTCTTCTTTTCAGGCGATTTGGTAACATTCTCAGTCATCTCCAGCCTGTATATTAGGTTTATGTGGCAAGGTTTTGGTGACAGGGCTGTGCGAGGTGTTACAGGAATGGCTTCTGTGAGAAGACACCAGGAGCTGCCCCCATGTCCGACAGAGGCAGGTCCAGCCAGCTTCAAGATGGACCCACTGCTGCCCAAACCTGAGCCAATCAGTGATGTTGTTAGTGTCTCTGTGATAACATATTTAAGGATAAAAAAATGCTGCTCAACAGCTCTGAGACAGGAGTGAGAAAATATGAAACAGCTCTGTAGACATACGGTCAGTGAGAAAGGAGAGGAGGAGGTGCTCCAGACACTAGAGTGGAGATAACCACACAGCAGCTCATGGCAAAGACCATCGTGAGGTATGCTCTACCACTGCAGCTCTTGGAGGACCATGGTGGAGCAGATATCCACCTGTAGCCCATGCAAGAGCACATATTCTGGCAGGAGCTATGGCTGGTGGGAGACCCACATTGGAGCAGTCTGTTCCTGAAAGACTGTGCCCCATGGAAAAGGAGCCACACTGGAGGAGTTCCTGAAGAACTGCAGCTCATGAGAAGGATAAGGGAAGGACTATATACCATGGCAGAGACCCCATGCTGGAGCAAAGGTAAAACATGAGGAAGAAGGACTGGCAGAGACAAAGCAGCATGAACTGACTGCAACTCCCATTCCCCATCACCTGTGCTGCTTGTGGGGAGGAGGTAGAAGAGTCAAGAGTGAAGTTAAGTCTGGGAAGAAGGGAGGGGTGGAGGGAAGGTAGTTTTAGTTTTGTTAGTTCTACTGTGTAATTAACTTGCAATAAATTACTTTAATCTTTCCCAAGTTGAGTCTGTTTTGCCCGTGAAGTTGATTTGCCAGTGTTCTTGTCTTCATCTTGACCCACAAGCTTTTCTATCGTATTTTCTCTCTCTGGAGGGAGAGTGATAGAGTGTGGGGAGCACATGTAAGCCATCCAAGGTCAACCCTTCGCATCCTGTCCCTGTTACTTATTTACTGTATGTCCTTGGGCATCTCATGTTTCCTCATCTCCCCTATTCTCATGCTTGATTAAGTTCTACTTTTATGAAGTGGAGAGAAGGCATCGGCTATTTCAATAAAAAGTTCTCAGACGAAATACCAAGAAACATTCCATAGAAACTAGATGCTATTATTATTCTGAACAAGATGTAAGTTTGACTCTTCTATTCTTTTTTTTTTTTTGCAATAGCTTTTCCTAAATATGGATTCAAGTCCTTTTCAATTTAAGGTCAGATTGTCAGGAAATATAAAAAAGGTGTCAGTTACCTCCTCCAGAAAACACATCTCCTGCCTACTAACATTTTTAGTTTGTGATAAGGTCTTTTTGTTCTTGAAAATGTCCTTCAAAATTGTCAAGTTCTTTTAGAACAAAGAAACACATGCCTGAAACAGGCTGTGGTATTATCTCAGAGGCAGCAGGACAGGCCAAGCTTAGGCATTTAGAACATTCAAATTGTTTCAGCTTGGTAAACTTCACTTTTAATGCATTTTTTTGTCAAAAGCCAACTCATTCTCTACAATATTCAAGGATTCATTGTGGATATGGCAAGACCCTGTTTAAGAGCTGGACCACTTTAACCAGGAGATAAGAAAATATCACCAGCTTCATGGTGAGGTGGACAAAGCTCTGGCAGTTAGGGAGGTATCTCTGAGTGGCCAAAAATCCCTACTGACATTTCATAAATCCATAATGACCATGAACAAGAACTATCTTTTCTAGTACTGTGTTCCACAGAGGAAGACCTGGAGAGAAGTTCACAATGAACTGTACTGACTAAAGCGTACATATAGGAACAAAGAGGGGACAGACTTATGTATTTATCGTTACTGCTCTTCTAGCGCTGATGATTCAGGCAGCTTGGTACTGGCTGAGTCAGCATAAACCTAGCGCAAATACACAGTCTGATATCTGATTCTACTTTTTAGATGTCCAAAAGCCTGATCTTATCAGACAACCCTCCCAAAACATTCATTGGAGAAAGGTATCTCTACACAGTGACTCAATGGCACATTCAAAAATTCTGTCTCAGGGTGAAATATAT
>NW_009927720.1:7399-34154 GCF_000696875.1 Nestor notabilis | reverse complement strand
GAAGTGTCTCTTGCCCTCCACTGACTATGAAGGGGAGTGAAGCTGAAAAGCTCATACTTTGGCACTGAAATTTAAACATGAATATGAATATGAGTATATGGTGGCTATTTGTAAATGTACTGAGGACATAAATGCTAAGCATGGGATTTAATCTGCAATTAAGATAGGTAAATTTAGTAGAGAGATTCAGTTGCCCAATTACAGGTACTGAGTGCCCTCTAAAACTCACGTCTGTCTTCAATGGCAGCTGGAGACCTGGCAAAATTTACTAGGACATTATAAATAGCGCTAAATAAGTTTATAGTGTACAGGCAACTGAGCATCCCACTGTCTACATCCAGGTTTCTAGATGTGCTCTAGTTGTTTAAGCTCCCAGTATGGGCAATGGAGATTTACCACAAGTTTAATTAGCAGAGCATTCAGTGTCATGTTAAGTACTGAAAAGCTTCAACTGCTTGGCCCCTCTATCTCCAAAAGATCATCTCCATAAAAGCATATGCCTTTTATAACTGCCAAATATCCCAGATTCCTAAGAACATCTCAGATGGCACTTGAGGGCAAGGTCTGGGTGGCTGAACTTTTCAGTCAATAAAGTCAGTTACATATGAAAAGGTGGTGCTTCTGCAGTACCTTAGAGCATCCTAACTGCCCCCAACTCAGTCCAGCATGGGTCTCTCACAAACCCATCTGTTCACCCATTATAAATATTTCAGATACTAGAGGACAACTCAGATGATAATGGATGACTGAAGGCTGGGCAAGTGAATCAATCCCAAATATCACACATAATGGTGAGGTGTTACAGGTACAGGGCATGAACTATTGGTCTATGCTGGCCCAAGAACACAGCTATCCTCAGTGTAGGCTGATAATAAGAATATTCCTAACCATGTGGGAAAAACAGATTCTGGAACTCTTAGGAGGAAAAGCATGAGAAAAAGATATTTTTCCATCATGGGACTTGACAAACTGATGAAAGGGACGTGATATGGGTCTGCTAGACCTCACCCTTCCTTCCACTCCTGTACTCCTGTGAAGTGTCAATGGGCTATGGCAAAGCCACAGGTTATGTGGTAATCCCTTGTGTCGCAGTCAGAGCACAGTTCTTGTTTGAATGAGTTATGCCTGAGTTTAATGAGGCTTGAGTTGCACTAATAAAGATGCCCAACTTAGTCCTCATTTGAACTTCCCATTTATCACGAAGGTCAAAGACTGCATTTATTGCTTGACCATGTCACTGAGAATGTTCAAGCCAAGAAATCCAATGTGAACTTGAGTTCCGTCTGTAATTGGATTTTAAGTTGTACATTGTCTTGCCTGTGTGCTCAGAAATGCTCATGTGAAACCATTTCTCAGAATAGACTAAACTGGTAATTTTGTGGGAATATATACCTTTTTTCAGAACTAACTTTATATATTTGGATCTTACCCTAGATGAAAACATAGATGTTATTTTTCATTATATCGTTAATTTAATTTCTTATAACAATTCCATCTAATCCTGTCTCTGAACTGTAAGTACCTGAGGTCTCAAGTATCTTAAATACACTTATTTTGCATTAGCTCTAGATATAGATTAAACTACATGAAGAAGAAATGAAGTGATTTCTGGCAAGACAAGTGAAATTAGGCCAGTTTACACTAGATGAGAACCTCTGTCTCTCCTTAATTGCTCTTTTCTTCCTAGTTATATATAGAAGCTTTCTACAAAGACAGTTTTAAAGTATATAAAAAAAAAAAAGGAAAAAAAATCTGACTGTAGTTAGCTGTGCCTGAACTCCTGCCTTGTTTGAATCCTTAAGTCACATAGAACAAAATGATAGGCTGTGTTTCAAAAAGTCAACTTGTAGAGACGAAAGACACATTTAACGTATTTTTCTTATTTAATTCCATAACTTTCCCACTCTGACTTCAAAATAAGTTGACTTGATAGATGAAGGAGAATAATATATTGCTTATTTACTGCTCTGAAAGAGAAGCACTGATAAACTTGGCAGTTGTTCTGAAAGGAACTGTGATTAAAACTTGAGGATAAAGCAATGGATAATTCACAGAAATTCAGCTGCTGAAGGAAAATTATAGTTAACCAGAGACAAACACACTCACATTAGTATTTCTGTTTATGTAACAATGTAGTCCAGTTAATTGATCAGAAAGGCATACATCTGCATAGAAAGGTAAGCTTTTTTTATGTTTTACCCTTCTCTGATATTCGTGAAATTGTCTCTAAAATATTACACTTTGTCCACAAATCCAGTGGTAGCTAACAATAATTTTTTCTGCCGTAACAGATGAGCTTTTAGTTTGATTTACACAGATTAATTTGTAGTATGTATTCAAATCTGTTCTCTTCCCTACTTCAGGTGCATTTCTCACTTTAAAGCGTTTCTGGTTACTAATTGTTTTTCAAAAGTCATATTGCTGGTGTGAATGATCATGTCTCTGAAACCAAGTTAGGCAGTTTATCTGATGTTCGTATTTAAGGTTTCATTTTAATATATCCACCCAACAGAGTACAGAGTTAAAGCAACAAAAAAGAGAGTCATAAAGGCGATCTTCAGAGTTAAACTAACTCATCACATATAATCACAAACTTATTCTGATTGATTGTAAGCAGTGTCTGCAGGTTGACTATCCCAGCCTGCTCAAAGCAGAGCTTACTAAGTCAGTTGCTCACATTGTCTTCTGGAGAATAAAATGTACCTTTGTACATATGCAAAATTAATACGATTTCACCACAACAGAGCATCTGATAAATATGAATTAGTGATAGAAATGCATAACTTAAATACATATCTAAAGTACTGCAAAACAGTTGTGAGTCTAGTTTAGACTAATTACCTATTGTCAATAGAGCAAGATAGGCACCAGTGGAGGAGGGTTTTTCTCAAGTGAAACATCTAAAATACCATCAGAATTGGAAATGTCTGGTAAAGGAAAGTAACAACTGAGACTCCTGCTATCTTTGTGTCTCAAAGGAAGAAAGCCTATGCAATACAAGTTTTGAGCCAGACTCTGATGCTCCTGAGAAGCATAGAAGTCTTCCTGCGTGCACCATCCCAGAGCTTTTTGGAAATGGGTCTTTTAGCAGAGACGACTGAAGAAATATCCTACTGAGCAATGTGCAAATAAGGCTTTAGCTGTATTTTCACCAACTGGAATCTGTGTTTTGCATTTGGTCTTTCCTTTCTTCAGAAAACAGATGGAGAATGATACGATGTTATAAAATGAGTTTATGCCTTAACATAACATCTACAGATACTAAGTACTTGTCTATACATGTACATGTCTTAAATCTTACCTAAGGCACATTTTAAGATCTTTATTTAAAGGTGAAAGACAAAAAAACCCAGTAGCTTGCACTTTTGCTCTTGACTGTTTTACTAGTTTATTAATATGTTTATAATATAACATTGTTATATTTATTTACAATGCATTTATAAATTTGATATATATAATTTCTTAATAAATGCATTTACAAATGTATGTATGTATTTACAGTTACTACATTTATAATGCAGCAGGATCTGGAAAAATAAAATTCATAAAATTGAAGTTGCTGGTTGCTAGATGCTAGTCCAGACCTTTAAGTCTACTTAGTGAAGTAGAAGTTTGCAATTTAAGCATAGTTGAGAAGAAACTCTATAGTTACCTTTCCCAAGATATTTAAAATTAAATTGGAATTTTAAAATTAACTTTTCTAAATGTTATGAAAACTCTCATCAGAATAATTTATGGGGAAAATAAAATAAAGTAGTTTAAGTAGTGATGAGAATTGTCCTTACTTCTGGAGTGTGATTAGCTGCAATATCATACCAGAATTATTTAGCAACAGTGCATTAGATAGCAATATCTTCCTTGATATTTTTACTAAATAAAAGAGGAAACTAAGGTGGGATTACATTTACAGATTAATCCACTTCATCAAATATTTAATTGCTCCATTATGTAGAGGCAAATGTAGGTGTCAAATGCTAGCTGAGATGCCCTTGGGTATGCTACTGTCCTCCAAACAGGTAAAAACCCCGATGTCTCTCTCACATCTTGTGCCATGTCAGTTATTGCTGCGTGAAAACCGTAGATGCCCTAGGGTGTCTTAAATTGCATTAAGTACCAAAGTTTAGGTAGCTGAATCAGGTTGCCCACTTCAGTATGAGTTAAAGTGCAGTAGATATCCAGTGATTGCCACTCCACTAAGTAGATCTCCACAGACTGATTCAGTTTTTCATGAGTGGGTTGGGACAAATGTACTGTTAGATATGTCTGTCCAAAACTTGGTGGCCCACAGGCTATGGTAGATCCAAAAGATATATCTGTCAGGTCCCAGAATTCCCAACACAAACAAGAATGGAAATTGAGTTTCTTTGGTGTTCTGCTCTGGATTTTATAGAAGCCTACAAAATCTAAGATCTTTCAAATCTGAGCTCAGTGAAGTGCTATTTTTGACATATTGTTTTGTTAGAAAATTTTTTCAACAGTTCATTATTAATTATTCATTAAAAACTCACTTTGTTTGACCAGTTCTATAATGTTCTCATGTACCCTCCAATGTGGATTCATTGACTTTTTAAAACAAAGATGTCTATAAGCATTCCTTTCTTTTTCCCCTATCTTGTTTATGTGCAGGACTTAGAATACACTTAAAAACACACTAGTTTAGATCTAAAATGGTTTTAGTAGTCTCATATCCAGACTAGGATGCTTACAGCCATCTTTTTTAGAATATTATAAAGCTTTACTGAGGTATTAATATCCTCTTACATCCAATCTTTCTAAGTTGGATAATCTTAAGATTTTACTGTTTATTATCCTATTGGTTTTATTTTCAAATCAACTCTAGCAGAACATAAGATTCTACTCTGAGAGAGGCAGCTGGCATACCCTGTCTTGTGTGCTATGTCTGGCTATGGCCAGAAGTTCCAAGAGAAGGTGGAAAAGACAGGTGATTATACAAGATCTCCCTGCTGTCTTTTAATAAGCCTAGCATCTTTGAAGACAAACATAATGTCATATGTTTCCATACTAAGAAACTGTAATGTAGAGTTGATTCCATCTTTGTATTTTTAAAGTTGTTGGTTTTGTTGATATTTTTGGTTTGCTTAAGAAGTATAAAGAGATTTGAAGGTTACAGACAGGTACTTGCATGGAAATCTGATGGTCTTACAATTCACTTTGAAATATGCAAACAATGTGCCCAATATCAAAGGCTATAGAAAAGACAGCACATTTTTCTAATACCTTTTTAGGGAAACTTTGCCCTACACTTCTACTAGGTGCTATCGTTCAAGAGGCGTAATTTCTGCTAACATTGTTATGCTGATTATAGTCAGGTTTATGTTTCGATCTCAGGTGACCCTAGGGAATTAATTTCTGATTCAATTAAATCGCTAGGTGACATTCAGCCTGAATTTTTTCCCAAAGTTAAACTCTAAGAAAGCATAGTTCATTTCAGATTGCTACCATCTACCTCCTGAACAATGTTGCAATACCTTGATGAGAACTTCATAAAGCTGGACATTTAAGTTTCTAACCTTGAGATTGTCATTACCCTGAACTGTCCTTTGGGAGCTTACTGGGTGACATCCTTAAAACCTCATTCTGTCATCCTCTTATTTACTAAATGTGTGCCAAGTGCTATTTCCTGAAGAGGATGATTTTTGTGTGTTTACCTTGATTGTGTCCTGTATGCTTATAATTAGTTAGTTCTAAGATAAACAAATTGGCCTGTTTGCAAAAGTTATTCAACTGCAGCAAATATTACCGTATGATTCTAAGATCTCCATTCAGTTAGTTCTTTGCCTTGTTTATGGCACAGACATCACATCTTACCAATATTCAGAATCTCCACAAAAGAATAAAAACTGTGAAATAAAAATTCTGTGCCAGCACAGTCTCACTGGATTAGAGTTACAGGTTTGATAGACAACCTCCTAAAGTGAAGACTTGCTTTTCAGAGGGGCTTAATCACAATTTCTTCTTCAGAAGACTATGGAAATTGAATATCAGATATTCAGCATCAGCTGAGCATGGAGGATCCTTAATTATCGTTAATGAACCTAAGCTCATGACAGCATGTCAGGAAACCTGTCTGTATTGCTTAGGAATGTAAGATTCCTCAGGCACCCAAGATTTTGGTTTAAAAATATCTTATGAAACCTAATGCTTTGCCACTGTGGATGTGGGTTTTCTGCCTAACACTTAGGCACAACCTGGGACCTGCTCTCCTGTCTAAAGGTAAAGAACCAGCCAACTCTAAGGACTTCTATTATTAGTCCTTGTTAGACTACCTTGTTTACATCATTTTGAAGTGGTACATTGTGTAACATCTGATTATGTTTCAAGAAATTAAAGATGTACTTCTTGTCCTTCACCCACAGGGTTTTGAGCATACATGCTTGCAATATGTATAATGCAACTTACTGGCCTGAGAGCAGGAAGAGGACTGTCGCTTATTCTAGGAATATGAAAATACATAAAAAACATAAAAGGAAATGCAGAAGAAAGGAGCATGAGCCTGCTGAAGGATAATTAGGCCTAATGGATATGTGGGCACATTTTATATCATGCCTTGTAATGTATGGCAGCTGGAGAGCAGTCAGGACCCTGAGGGCATCTAAAATGACTCTAAGTGCCCATGTGTAGGCACCTGAATCAAGCCCTGTGAGTCTACACTCAAATGGTTTACATCTGTGTTTGTCATCCTCATGTCCCTTTATAGTCAAGAGAGAAAAACAAAAAGCACTTCCAGGTGAAAATGACATTAACTGGAAGTGTATGTTTAGCCAGATGAATCAAAGTCAAAATGTTTCAGGAGCAAGAGCTAGAATAGAGTAACACACTTCCACACTCAGATGTTAGAATTGAGCTTTTTTATTTCTCACCTTATGGACTCAAGGGCTATGGATTCTTCGATATTCAACAGGTGGCTGTGACTGAAATGCCAAGAAACAATCTCATCTTTTTTTTTAATGGTGGTTAGGACACTCCTCCTGAAGAGGGGTAGTGCAGGTTCAAGCTCCACATCTGAATATCCCAAATGTCTCTTTTCTCCAATTAATACATATGTCAACACATGAAGAGAAACTCTCCAGCTCTGAATCCGACTTTCCTAGTGGGATTTAACACTAATTCTAAAATATATGTCTTGGGCAGAGAAACTCAAGCTGTCCCTTCTGTTTTTCTCCTTACCACCATATCTCCTCTTTCTTTTGTCTGCATCAGGTTAGCGCATTAGCTGCTAGTCATCCCTGTTTCAGTGCCTAATTCTCTTTATTCCAGGTATAGGTGTTGGAATGTTGGAAAAATTAAATTGCTCAATATTTAATGACTCAGAAAATTCAGACTGTTTATTTAGCTACGTAAGGAATTATATTGTCCTTAAGTTCATATGCCAACCATATCCTTCATCACTTTCCTTTTTTGATGGCCTGTGCTCACTTCTGCAGAACAAGTAGCACATTCTTAATCTATGTATGTAACTACCCACAGTAACTTCAAAGAGAAGTTAAGTACATGTTAATCTGTGATTATAAGCCACAATTTTTCAAATGTCATTTCAATGCCAAAATGTCATGACAGTGCTAAAAAATGAGATTTCTCTTTATTTAAAACTGAAGTAATTTTTCTGGGTTATCCATGTTGTTTTCCTTTTTTTTTTTTTTTGGTGCCCTAGAGTTTCGGTTTTTAGGGGTTTACTTCTCTCATTTTTTTACCCAGCAGCCTTAAAACATAAAAAGTAACCTTAACCTTAAAGAAATAAATTGATGTTGAGTCTTCTATTGAGTTTTAAAACTCTATGTTTTGATTTTTTTCTAATGATTTTGGGAGGTGAAGCTTTGAGAAAATCAGCACTATCAGAAGATAATGGTTAATGAAGGTAGTACTGCATAAGGCTGTGATTTAAATATTTCTGCTGATTTTGGTGGGTTTTGTATGAAGTCATTACTATCTTTATATTTTGTTCCTTATTTAAAAATGGGGACAATAGCTCTTCCTTACTTCAAATGAGTTTTGTGAGATTAAGTTAATTAATGTCTGTGAGGTCATCTCTTTTAATGGAACATGGGAGGTTTTCAACAGAACTTGTGAATTACTTAGAGCATGAAGAGTAGAATGGAAGTGTAAAATACTCATTATCATTCAGAATTTGTTTGATTATTGCTTGTGTTATACTGAGTGCTGGGTTACTTTACTCTCACCTTTCCCCTGCAATTCACTGGGGTTTATGAGCTTTCTCGAGTTATTAAGTATTAATCAGCCTGAGGAAGGATCTCACAATCTGATCTTGTTCCTTTCTACCTGAATACCATATAGTTGCCTAAAATCACTTCATCCAGGGGCAAGGAGTTACCTTCCTTCTTGCTAACTCTAAATTCTTGCAAAAGAATGTAAAAGAAGGAATAAATTCAGCTCAGTCATTCCTATTTTTATTGAACATTGCCAAGTTTTAAAAAATAATTTGAAAGTATGTTGTTTTCAGCTGAGAAAGGTATTTAATCACAAGCTGAGATTTAAACATATACTCAGCTACTATTTATATTTATGAAATTCAGGTGCATGTTTTGCTGAAAAGGCTTTTATTTAAGCATGAGCTTAAATACAAACTTATGTTCAAGACCTCAGCTCAGGGCAGAGACTAAACAAATGCCTAAATAAACACATGCCTGAATTTAGGCATATGCTTTAATTTTAAAATGGAAATATCGTTAAGAATAAACACATTTTAAACACAGCGTACCTTGGTAAAAAAGGGTCTTGGAACCTACTTCTATCTGACAACTGAAAGAGCATTTCACTCTGTTTATGATGGCACAAGCCTGACAATTTCTGCAGGCATCCTGTATTATAAATGTGTGAAATAAGAACATGTAATGAAAATTTTGACAGACCCTAGGAGACGATCCTCTAATCAATCAAGAGCAAAGCTGTTTCATCACTGTCTATTGAGCAACTGTATTTAAATTAATTATTAATAGTGATAGTGATAGTGATAATAATAGTAATAGTAATAATGATAGTGGTGGTGGTGGTGATGATGATGATGATAATAATTAAAATCCCACCAAATGGCAATGCAGCTTTCAGTTTGTGCCATCCGTTTTTATTTCATGTGCGCTATGGAAAATTCACTGATTTCCAGTCCATTAAAACACATTTCTGAGCTGTGTTGTTTGAAGTTACTTTACTTCAGAAACAGCTCTTTTCAATTAACTCTGAAACCTCTTTCAACAGCCTTTCATAAATAGGCCAACATCAATGGCATGCTCTGAGTCAGTATGTATCTCTAATGGAAATGCACAATGGGCCACGCTCCATGCCTCCAGGGAGAACATCTTCCATTTCAGACAGATTCAATGAGAAGTTTTGCCAGCTATTCTGGGTCTCTCACTTTTTTGTCTCAGGTTTAGCTCATAGCTGATCAATGGCTGTGCTTTTTAATCACACTGTACGGTCTGTAATGATTTGTCACTCATTGAACTTGGGTGTTCTTTTTAGTCAGCACAGGGTAAAAGCAAGGAAGAAAAAAGAAAGTAACGTTAACCCTCTAAAAGACTAATGGTTGGGATTAGTTCATGTAACACATTCTACTATTTTGCTTGGCAGCTGTTTGCATGGAAAAGGGGGAAAGCAAAAGTTAGAAGTCAAGACTATGGTAATTTTTTCAAAAAACATGACTTACAATGAGCATTTTCCAGTTGAACAAAACGAATTGAGATTCTAAGTTATGTTTTGAAATAGCATTTTGTATTAGTATTCCAACAATAATTATTAAAAAAATAGTTACTTGCCATGCACGTGTCTCACACTGACTAGATTTTCTGGAAACTCAGAGTAAACGTCTCATTCTCTTCCTCAAAATGCATACTGGTAGCAACATTGGTACCAAGCAGGATGTATTAGAAAAGGCACAGTCACACCTATACATACCTAAACATCTATGTTGATATTGCCCTCCATAATTTCGAGTAGAGTTCAGGCAACGCTAGTATGTGGCTACCTGTGTATGTATTTCGCACATCTGGAAATATGTTAAATGGCATCTGTATTACACAGTGGAGCACAATGCAGAAGTTCCCAAGTTAAAGCAGATTTGAGCTAGTAAGTCCCCACAATACATCCCACATTTCTCCAGCTTGTCACATGTCCCTAACCCTTCAGAAGAGGTATGTGTTTAACCATTTTGAAAATATACCCCTGGGGCTTTGGGTTCTTATGTCTGTCTCTAAATGTGATCTTTTTTTCTCTTAAAAAAAGCCTTTCAGCAGCCTTTTGGAACTTCAATGTGAAAAATTATGTGCTTAATTCTTAGTCATATGAATACAGGTATGCTGAGAATCAGCAGAAGTCTTCTAACTAGCAAACAAGTGAAATTCTAGAACACCTTCCCCCAGTAAGAGTAAAAGAGGCAGAAAATCTGATATTTATTTAAGTGCATGACCTGTTTATAAAAGGTGTTAGAAGATACGATACATCGCCACAGCAGGAGATTAGAGCCGTTGATCTGGGAGCAGGATCCCTTTCAGATCTTTGCTCCTATAAAATTCAGATTGTTTTAATAAGTGCCTGAGTACAGATAGAAGTATCCCAGTTTCAGCTTTCATTTTGGAAATTCTTCCTCTTCAAAGACCCATTATCTGACATTATAGTGTGGATATCTTTTTGCTGTATTCTTTGCAAATGTACTGTGTCTGACATATTCAAAATGAAGCAGTATCACTGAATGATTTCACTTCTCTGTATCTCTAATTTTAATTCTAACACTTTTCTTGCCTTTTAATTTCTAAATTTACAGATAATGACTGTCAAACATCAAGCCAAGTGCAATCTCTGTTTCAGACTGTACATCTAACTTTACCTTGTGATGGTAATGATGATTCTAACGGTGGATAGGTAAGTGTTTCAGAATTCATCTTGCAGTAGAAACTGGACAACTTAATATTTCACAAATTCAGAAAGTCTCTGGCTTCAGATCACAAAATACTAGTTTTTATAAACATTTGATTGCCCATAGGAGATACAGTAGGAAGGGAAGAATGCTAATCAATTTCTTCTAAAACTGCATTTCCATTTTCATTTTGAGGTATGGACTTCTAGATGTGACATAAATTTTAACAGCTAGACAAGAAAATATGTAAGGAAATGAAAGAAGCATAAAATAAGGTGTAATTTAAACCAAAACTTTAAAATTTTGCTTCAACATTTTCTGAATGAAAATATTTTTTAAAATAATTTTCTTTAATGATACTTTTAACTGACAGAAAGTTTCTATCTCTATAATTCAGTTTTCACAGTATTTCTCAATGGTTATTAGCTCATTTGGTCACTGTTTTCTCCTAGGTTATACAGTTGTATTTACCTGAATGAAGGACGAGATTTTTCTGTGTAGGCTAAACCCCTCAATTATGATTTTCCACCCTTCCCCACTGGACCCATAGGTTTTGCACCCCCTTCTGCATAGTAGCAGAAAATCCCCAATTTCTTATAAATGTTTCCTCTTTTGTTTTCCCAACTTCCTGATCCCTTTCCATGCTCACAGTGCATTGAATGAGAGCCCAAAAGTGCCTATAGACAATGATACACTTCTAGGAAATGTAAGCAGTAAGTTTTGACCAACTCAGTCTTTCCATTTCGTGGTAAAGTGCTCTTACTGGTTTGCAAACAGCTTGCCCAAAAACTTGGGGATATAGATCTGCTATTACCCAGTTTGTAAATCTCAAATATCCTTAGATGCTAAGCCCAGTTAAACGGGAATGGTTTACAGAGTAAATTCCCCATGTAGGCTCTAGACAAAGTATTTGAACATCTACAGAAAATGAAAGGTGAAAGTTGAGGGACCTATATTTTAAGGCAGAGCTTGTGGGTTGTTTATCTGGACTTGGCCACATAAATCTAACCTGTGTTGTACTTACATCCTTTGAGGGAACTGGATCTAAATAATTTCAATGAACTTTTAGATATAACATAAATAACACTCCAGCACTCACTATAATTCAGCTGTAGCCATTATGAATCAAATATATCCCTCTAGGCAATACATTTACCCCAGAGAAGCAGTTGGCCTACAGTTACTGAAGCTGTTAGTCTGAATCCATGAGGCTTACATGGGAGTGTGCATACATAAGTAGCTTGGCATCCAAAAGGCTGCATAAGTAGAGAAAAAAATATTCTGCTTGAAACCAAATAATCTGGACACATCATGCCATGTTTTTATAGCACCCACATACTCTGGTCTCGTAAAACTTCTTCCCCTCCCTCCTTTCCTGCTTTTTTTTTATGTCCTGGTTCATAATTAAATTCTAAAGTAAAACAACAATGTAACAAGGTACCTAACCAAGAATAAACTTAAACTCATACTAAATCCTAAAGGCAAGCTTATTTTTTACTAACTTCTATGGCATTTAATCACAGAATTAAATGAAAATCAAGTACCTGATGAAGTGCTTTCATGACTCATTTTCATGAGACGGATCATTAAAATTAAGTATAGATTTCAGTCTCTAATGATGGGAAAAAATTAAATGTCTTATTTTATCTGAGTACTTCCAATTATACATATGGGTTTCTGTGGTATTTCAGCCAAGCTGAATGTGAATGTGAATGTTTTCTGAATTGGGGTTCAACCTTTTTTTCAGTTTAGGGACTAAAGAGGAGATGGAATATCTCATAGTAGAACTCTGAGAAATTCCTGATTCCCATCTCATTAGTACTCACAGAAATGCAAATGTGTTCCATGGGAAGTTCTTTTAACTTTTAACTACAGTTTTCGTAATTTTCGATGCACAAATACATACTTGTTCAGGCAGCTTCCACATTTTAATTTTAGCTTTTTCTCATCTATTAGTACTCACAATCTAAAGCTGTCAGAACCTCCCCTTCTGTTGAAGCTGCCTAAGACAACTTTGGAACCAGTTGCAAGTGAATGTGGATATTCATCATGAATACTCAGCGTTAAACTAAGAGGTTTTATTCATTGCTCTGTAGAAATTCATATCCTAAGACACAATCATTAAACATTCTGAGCAGCCCTCAAAAAATCAGTGTACTCATTTAAATTCATTGTTACTACTACTACTGCTATTACTACTGCTGATGCTGTTAGTGTTACTAGTGCTGTTCCTGTTACTGATAATAATGACAGTAATGAAAATATAAAAAATTGAACTTTTGGATCCATCTTGTAACCCAAAACTGCTTTAAGGTCGACAGCAAAACAAAGAATGTGTCAAAGACAGACATACAAACACCAATCTAAAGAGACAACGCAAGGCAGAGGGAAGTGTCCTGGAAGGTGTATATATTCCTTAAATCAGTGGAATAACCAACACTGACTAATGAGCACAGAGATCAGTCTTGTAAAAAGTCAAGCAAAAACCTGCAGCAGAACATCTCATGTATTTTAGGGTGTTGAACTGGAATCAACTCTTTCTGATTAGATTCAAATGAAACCCAGTATTATACTCCTTTCTAAACGCTATACAAAAAGAGCATTAGACATGAAAAATGTCCTTGAAGTAGAACTGTCAGTTCCACTGTACAAGCTGTGCTCTTTATGAGACCATCCAAGGTTTGGCCAGCAATGAGATTTTTTCATTGCGAAGGAGCTCACATTTAGTTAGCAACATGTCTGCATTTCCCCATATGGTTCCTTCCAAGGTGTTGTGTCATATACAATGATGTCACATTTTAGAGGAAGAAGGAAAAAAGGCCTCAAGCTGTTTTCTTCTTTTAAAGCTTCACCGATTATGTGGTAGCTTTAAGCAGCCTGCTCATCTCTAATGTGCAGTTGGTTATCTGCTTTCCTTAATTTGAGCTTGCATGCATTCACACAGCTTTAAAAGAACAGCATTTCTTACCAGAGATCCAGTGCTTATCTATCCACATTTTCAGTCCAATGTATTTTCACTGGCTTCTGAAGTGTGAGATTTTAAAGGGTGCAGTGTAATAGTTTACATCTTTATCCAAGCTGCTATATTTACATGCCTCGTAAACTTGTGGTGCTTAAGGCTTTCAGCAACATTGCTTTCATTTCATTTGTGGTTTTATAATTATTGTTTTATTCTCAGGCATATTTTTCTTGAAGGCCTCCTTTGTAATGTAATGGGAATGTCCAGGAGCATCCTTTGTTCTCTCAGTAAAACTACTCCCACATGAATGTATGAGCTGCACACGTGGCTTACACAGGCCATTCCTTGAGTCTAGATTGTATTTTTTAATGTATAAAAGATTTTATTTTATTCTTGATCATTATACATCCACCTCTATAGTAACAAAATACCTCTTAAGCTTTCACTGATTTTTCGCCACAAGTTCATTTGCAGTGACTGGCACCAATGCGCAGTGCATAAGGGCCTCAGCAGCTAGAGCAAGAGACCTTACATCCTATTGACACCTGCAGCTAAGACTATGATTCTCTTACCTGTGTATCCTATACCATATGAGATGTATTACTACATTCAAGATATTTGCTAGACCAGGTTAGCAAATATAAATCAGGATTGACAAGAGACATGCATGTCTCCATGGCTGAGTAGAATACTCCAGAACACCTAAAAGGATACTAGTTACTTGTGTATAGGCAAGTAACATCCTGTGGTCATGTTTTAGTGCCTAGGAAAATAGGTCTAGTGCCTTTTGAGATGAGTCTCCCCATCTACTCCACTCTTGCGAGACCCCACCTGCAGTACTGCATCCAGCTCTTGAGGCCCCAAGCATAAGAAGGTCATGGTCCTGCTGGAGTTCAGAATGGGGCCCCAAGTATGATCAGAAGGCTGGAAGCACCTCTGTTATGAAGACAGGCTGACAGAACTGGGCTTGTCTGGCCTGGAGAATAAAAGGGTCTAGACGACCATACACAAAGAGTTGTAGTTAATGGCTCAGTGTCCAGTTGGAAACCAGTAATGAGTGGTGTCACTCAGGGATCGGTGTTGGGACCGATCTTGTTCAACATCTTTGTTGGTGACATGGACAGTGGGATTGAGTGCACCCTCAGCAAGTTTGCCGATGACACCAAGCTGTGTGGCTCGGTTGATACGCTGGAGGGAAGGGATGCCATCCAGAGGGACCTGGACATGCTTGTGAGGTGGGCCGATGCCAACCTTATGAAGTTCAACCAAGCCAAGTACAAGGTCCTACACCTGGGTTGGGGCAATCCCAGGCGTAGGTACATGTTGGGCAGGGATTCAGAGCAGCCCTGCAGAGAAGGACTTGAGGGTGTTGGTTGCTGAGAAGCTTAGCATGAACCAGCTTCATTGTCCATTTACAGCCCCAAAAGCCAACCGTATCCTGCGCTGCATCAAAAGAAGCATGACCAGCAGGTCAAAGGAGGTGATCCTGCCCCTCTACTCTGCTCTTGTGAGACCTCACTTAGAGTATTGTGTCCAGTTCTGGTGTCCTCAACATAAAAAGGACATGAAGCTGTAGGACCAAGTCCCAGGAGAGGGCCACGAGAAAGATAAGGGGGCTGGAGCACCTCACATATGAAGACAGGCTGAGGAAGTTGGGGCTGTTCAGCCTGGAGAAGAGAAGACTGCGTGGAGACCTCATAGCAGCCTTGCAGTGTCTGAAGGGTACCTATAAGGGTACTGGGGAGGGACTCTTCGTTAGGGACTGTAGTGATAGGACAAGGGGTAATGGCTTCAAACATAAGCAGGGGAAGTTCAGATTAGATATAAGGTAGTTCTTTACTGTGAGGGTGGTGAGGCACTGGAATGGGTGGGCCAAGGAAGTTGTGAACGCTCCACCCCTGGCGGTGTTCAAGGCCAGGTTGGATGGAGTCTTGGGTGACATGGTGTAGTGCTTGGTGTCCCTGCCCATGGCAGGGGGATTGGAACTAGATGTTCTTAAGGTCCTTTCCAACCTTAACTATTCTATGATTCTATGAAATTAGAGCAGCTTCCAGTGTCTAGCTTCTAGTGCCAGATCCTGTGAGACATTAAGTACCACAGAGTACATAAAATGGTATTAGAGATGCCTGAACTCAGGCAATTGATTCAGATCTTAATGTCTGTTGACTACAGTGGAAGTTCAGACAGCAGTGCAGATTTACAGGTACATTACATCAATATTAAATTAGCTGAGCCTGGAATCTGGCAAGTTTGTAGTAAGGCAAATTTTCCACAGTTTCTGGAGTACCTATCCCAGGTTTCTGCTCACAGAATCATCTCTTCTTAGTTTGCAGAATGTGATAATAAATTGTAAAGCAAAATTTTTTTTAAAGGAGTTTGATGATGATGCAGGTGTCTCTTCTTCAATGCTTGATAAAGTCCTAAAAAAATCTTTTTTTGAGAGATAGTGAAGTATTCAACCCATTTTGAAATCAAGCCCATATAAATTTTGGCATATTGACCATACACTGATCCATGTCATATGCCAAATACCCAAAGATTCTTTCTTCTGGAAAAGTTATAGGTTACTTTTGCTCAGAGGCAATACTAGAAATAACTGCACTGCTGTGAGCACAGGAAAAAGCCAACTTTGTGATTTTCAGGCCCTCATTCTGTTGTGTACTCCCAGGAAAGTAATTTTAAACCCTGTGATTTCTTTTGCTATGATTCGTTCTGCATAAACCACATCTTCATGCAATTTAGTAAAGCTATGAAGTAGAATGGATTGGATTCATATTTCCAAATGTAGAGGCCTATACATCAGGCCTACATAAGGTCTAACTCTCCTTAATTCTCTAGAAAATAAAGGGAGAGAAAAAGAGAGTATCTAGGTTCAATACAGCTAGTCCTTAACTTCTAATAAAGTAAACTGTGCTCTAAATGTGACATTATATCTCTTTGAAAATGTAAAATTTTGCAGAGCTAGCTGATTTGGAGATACTTCACTGCAGACATCTACAATATGGACAGTTAGTAATGGAACACTATTCCCATCCTTCATGAGTATCTGTTGGAGGTTTTTACACACCTGATTATGCACCGTTCTATGATTTTATGATTACTAATCAATTATTATAATGAAAAGGTCTTGTCAAGTTAAGTAACTGAATTTTCTGTCTAAACAGGTCTGCAATCTCTTCTGCAAGAAGAGATGCATGAATTCATCTGAAATACAAACTGCATAGACTATTTAAGTAATGCTACATCACCAGATATATTAGTTGGGTGGGAAATTACATGACTACAAGCAATCAATTTTATGAAGCTTGAATTATGGATATAGTCCATGGAATCAAAGCAGAATTATGCTGTGTTTGTGGAGTAAAAACTGATGTCCAGCATGATGCTTTTGGTAAGCAAAAAAGGTTAGTTCAAGAGCAATTACAGTATATTAATATGCTGTGGATTACATCCACATGACATAACAATCTACATGAGGTATACTTTGCTTGAGATACTCCAATGATAGAGAAGAAGTCAGAAAGTCTTAAAATTAATCGATTTTAATGACAAACTAGCTGCAGCAGTTGGCCCTGCGGAGCAATACCTTGAGTACCAGAAATAGTTTTCTGTTTTTCAGGGTTCTTTGGATTCCAGGCACTTTTGTGACATCAGCCAGTGCAGGATGTAAAAATCAGGCTAAAAGGATACTCAAGGCTATGTTGTTTTCTCTCATAATCTGTAGAGCAACTATTACCCTAAAGGAACAATGTCAGTGGGGATTGGCTGAAAAATGAACCTGTGATACTGTAATTTTTCAGCCAATTGCCAGTATGTCTTTTCAGTTAGTAGTTATTGGACTTATAAGAATATTAACATGGAAATGGAAAATAGCACCTCACTTCATGCTTAATTTTGCCTTTCCCTGACCCACCTCCTCCATCCTGAGATTTTAAGAGTTCATTTTTTCATAGTAGCTGATGTGGGGTTATGGTTTGGATTTGTGCTGAAAATAGTGTTACCACAGAGATGTTTTCATTGTTGATGAGCAGTACTTACAGAGTCAAGGCCTTTTCTGCTCCTCACACAACCCCACCAGTGAGTAAGCTGGGGGTGCAGAAGGGAGGGGACAGCCAGGACAGCTGACCCCAACTGACCCAAGGGATATTCCATAGCTTTATGACATCATGCTGAACATATAAAGCTGGGGGAAGAAGAAGGAAGGGGGAAATGTTGGGAGTAATGACGTTTGTCTTCCAAGGTAACCATTACATGTGATGAAGCCCTGCTTTCCTGGAGATGGCTGAACACCTGCCTTTGATGGAAAAGGAGTGAATTCCTTGTTTTGATCTGCTTGTGCTCATGGATTTTGCTTTACCTGTTAAACTGTCTTTATCTGACTGCCCTTCTGATTTTCTCCCCACTGTTGATGCAGGGGGAGCGAGTGAGTGGCTGTGCAGGGCTTAGTTGCCAGCTGGGGTTAAACTACAACAGTCCTTTTTGGTGCCCAAGGTAGGGCTCAAAGGGTTCAAGATAACAACAGATTTGATTCGAATGTGCTAGATCAAATTTACAGCAGTTATTGCTATTTAGCTCTTAATTGGCAGGCTATAAGAGATATAAGATAACAGGAGCTTCTGCACAGCTTGTCAGAGACAGAGCAGTAGCAAGCATCTCTCTAGGAAATATGAAAGGATGGCATATATATAAAAGAATAATCACAAAAGTATGTTCTCTGATTGCATGTCCTGCTTAGGAGCCAACCTGCCAACTTTTATGATGATGTTAAGTTCCACTCCTCCAGTACATCCTTCACTCTCAACACATATATATACATGACTGCATTAATGACATCAGTTATATTACCATATATTAAGCAGATATCAAGCAACTATATTACCATAGTATCAAGCAAATAGGCATTGTATTACAGGGTAAAAACGTCTACTGTGATGGAAGTGAAAGCACAGGAAAAGTAAAAAAAAAAGGGATGAGATTCATCTGTCCAAAGGTAAACATTTCAATAGGTCAGATAATTGTACCTTAAAACTGTTTGTTTCTCTCTGTTGTCTGTTAAGGAATCCCAGGGTAACTAAATCAGGTGTGATCATGCGTATTGCAGATATCTTAAGCTCAGTAACATAATCCTAACCCTCGAGGTGTTTTCAGTTTTTGTTAAAATTATGTCACTAGTAGCCTCATTTTTCCAAAACTGTCTAAAGATTTTGGAAGTCTTCTCTGCTGAAAGCCCACCTTGGACCAGGGACTGCCAGATGATGTCACTTAGTTGCTTTTCCAAGAAAAATTAAATGCATTCTAGTAATTTCTGGCTGATGTTCATCTAATCTATTTTTAAATATCTGAAGACTGCAACCTCTCCTCTCCTCTGTTTTAATAAAAGAGTTTTCTTGACATGTAGCCACAACTGAGTTCTAGTGCTTAATTTCATGCACATAATATGGAGTAGAAAATGTAAGTGGTTTTTTTGACTCAGATGCAGTAATTTTCTACCAGCCACAGTCAAAGCAGCAGCATTTCACAACAGACCTATACATTTCTTGGAAAAAAATAAAATTTTTTTTCCGCATCTTATTAATTTAACTAGATGATACAAAATAAATCTTGAAACTCAGAATCAAACTGGCCATGAAGAGTTATGGAAGATCTGGTTTCCTTTGCTAATTTATGGATTCATTTGCAAAATCTGTGACATGTGTAACTCCATATATTTATTGAATTTTCTTTTGGCTTTCTCTTTGTATACTCATTTGATATTGCCCTAAATTAGGACTACTGCAAATGTAAGTGCCACCCTTGTGTACGTGGCACTATCTCTTGTTTGGAGACCTTTACTGAGAGTTGGAAACTTATGTTCCAGCAAAGGTTAAGAAGTCAGTGCCATCATCAGTTGCCGTCCTGGGAATCGCAACAACCAACAGGTCCCGGAATGTCCTCATCAGACAGTGTGGGTTAGATGGGTAAATGAATTAAATTTAACACCATCAAGGGATAGCAGAGTTGCATGAAATAAAGAAATGGAATAGACAAACCAATAAACTCCTGTCTGTCTGCTAGTCTAGACACCTAGCTACACTGAGCTGCAAGTCTTCATTTCCCCACACAGCCAATGTCCTGAAGCAGCCACAATGCCCGTGTTTGACATGCCTCCCAGTGCAAATGCATAAATTTCTCAACTGGGTCAAATAAATAAGAACAGAGACTTGGGTTTTTTTAATTTTTGTTTGGGAGGTGTGTGTGTTTGGATTTTTTTTTTTTTACAATTTTATGTTGCTTTCTATCTGATATTATTTCAATAGTGTTAAATGGCTGAGTTCCCTGGCATCCACCTAGCTTTGTAGCTCCCTGCAACAGAAGTGGAAATCAAACCATATGTCAAGTCTGTGCTTTAGAAAGCTTAAGAGTCTGCCACTTTTGAGATTCCCCTTGCTTCAGACTCATGCTGTAGTTCTTACAAATCCTGTGCATAGAAGAAAATTCCCTTCTTATTTCAATCCTACAGAATAAATTGCCTTCTCTTTTTGTAAAATTTTCTTCCACAAATGAGGTAAGGCTTGACTATATTTTTATTCTTTCTATGAGAAGGAATGGGCATCCTTCACTTCTTTTAGCTTGCTCTGAATTATTCATGACAAAAAAGAAAACCTGTTAAAACAGAAATGAGCAGCCTCTAAAGAATAAGAAAGTTGTCAACACTCAGGCCTTCACAAGCTCAGAGAAAGAGCTGATACCTCACACTTTCATGGAAATGAAGATGTTAATGAAGAAACAGGGTAGGGAGTGAGAAAGAGAAACAAAGAATGTGGTCTCTGGGCCTTTGTTTTGTAAATATTTGGACTTGTGCAAATTTGTTAATTGAGGCAATTGATTTTTGCCTGAAAATGGTAGCAATGTCTAATTCATTAAAGCCTAAAATAATATCCTTTGGGCTAAATGGGGTCATTTCATTTGTAACCTTTTAGTGATGTATTAACAATTTGGAAGCATTTCGGCGCATATCTTAAAAAGTGCCACATTAACAGGAAGGGGCCTGGAGAAAGGAAAAAAAAAGTTACAAACACACACATGCGCACACACACACAATATACATGGCCTCCAGCCCCTGTCCTTCTTCTTCTGCAGCATTTTAAGGTCTGTGTTTAATATTGCCAAGCCTACTTGAGTGATAAATGCAACTGTATAAAATTACTTATTACAAGCTGTCATGTTGCCTCACTCACATTGCAAGGCTAGAGGCACTGTACATAAAGCTAGAATCTCCACCTTGACAGCATCAGCAGCGCTGGCTTTAAAATAAAATGCTTTCAGTCATGAATACAAAACATAATTTACCTTTTCATAATACTTCAGTTTGGAAACACTTTGGAAAGCTCATGTTACCATCAAACCTTTACCTGAGCCATGCCAGCAACCAGTTAATTCCGAGTTGTCAATTTACTTCAGTGCTGCTTTCCATCACTTATCCTTTGAAGAAACATTAAGCTGTTCAAATTGTCATCCCCTTAATTTTTTTTTTTTAAAGTTATATTTATCCTCAGTTCTTTGGCGGTGAGTAGCTGACACAATAGGATTATTCCAAGCATTAAATTACAATTTGGGAGAGTGCCTGCTTGCTATGTTTCTTTTTCAGAAGCCCCTTGACTTGCTGTGTGTTCGTGGTGTCAAAAAAGATTCTTGACTCCCATCCACTGCTTTTCCCCCCTCCCTTTTACACAGAGTCCAGTTACACAATTCCCCTTGAATTGCTCCTCCCTCCCAATGGCTGGCTGAGATCAGAGGTTTAATTCCTCAGTGTGGTAGCCCAGCCGCCCCTTTTCTCCTGCATTAATACTGTACTGATGCTTAAACATAAAAGCTCACTGTAAGCTGTGGATGTCAGAGAGATTGAAATTGAAAGTGAAGGTTCCAGGGAGACTGGCCGGGTAACAAGTGATGCATTGTGACTGTTTTTATAGTTGGTCATGATGCATACAGTATGTGAAGTTCCCATCTGTACTGGTGTCTGCCCACCAGCCACCCTGCCACATTCGCAAAAGTGGCTCCAGCACTGAGCGCAATAGGAACAGAACTGCAGATGCCTCCCTTTAGCCCAAATTCCTTCTGACAATGTTCACATCCAGTTAGGGCCCAAAGTGCTTGTACATGTCAGGAGGGATAAGGAGTGAGGAAAGTAGTCCCTTTTCAAAAGCGAAACAGAATTGCCAAAGGAAATATTTTCTCTTCTTCCCCTCCTTTCCCTCTTCAGCTGCCCCCGCCATTGCAAATCCTCCTCCACAGAGGCAATGTCCAAAAAAAGAAAAGGAAAAAAAAGAGAAAAAATTAATTAGATTGGCATCTCTGATACAGGTCTACAATAATTGCCTTTTTTCCCCAGAAAATGGGAGAGAGGCAGGGAGAGAAGATTTTGAATGTGACAGAGCTGACTACAACAGCCCACAGAAGATGCATCGTGCCCGCAAGCTCTGGGGTTCAGCTGCAGGGGGATTTGCTGTCCCTAGTGGGTTGCTTAGCGGGGTGACAGGAATGGGTGCATATTTCCTATAGTAACTGAAGCTATTTTGATTCCACCCATACAGATATCATTTGGCTAGAAACAAAATCTGTTTCCCTTCATATTCTTATCTTTTTATTTTTTCAAATTTTAATTTATTGATGGATCATTTAGTGCATAAAGGCAAGGTTGCTTTTGTGTTCATGACACAGAGTCAGAAATTAAATGTTTTCCGGTTTTATGATCTTCAGTTTGCTCTGGCCAGAGGTCTGTGTCTCAGTTTCCGTATCTGTAAACCAACATAATAATGCACTACTGTTTCATTAGAGGGCTCTGAAGATGGGTTCCTCATCCTTTACTGGGAGGTGTTCCGATGCATTAGATAGCAGAGCAGGTTTTAGTAGATAATCTATTCTAATACATAGAAATTAATAAATGTTCCTAATCAAGTAAAACTTGACAGCTATGACATTGCCACTGTACTCATCCTGCAAAGATCATAAAATCGTAGAATTATTTGGGTCAAATGGTACCTTAAAGCTCATCTAGTTCCAACCCCCTGCCACAGGCAGGAACACGTTCCAGTAGACCAAGTTGCTCAAAGCCCTGTCCAGCCTGGCCTGAAACACTTCCAGGGATGTTCCCTCATCTTAATCCAGTGCTTTCACCTAGGACACTTGATGTAGAAGAAACTTCACCTGCTCATTCCAGATGACTTGCAGAGATCCTTTCGACCCAAATTTTTGAGAAATAAAATCTTCAAGAGGATTCATTCTTCTGTAGAACACTTGATCCTGAGGAAGGGTGTTAGGAGGACAATTCCTGTTCATACTGGAGTGAAGATGATTTGAGAGTTAGGCTTTTAATCTGACATCTAAAAGTTGACCTTACTATCTAAAAAAAAAATAAAATCTTCATGGTAGCTGCAGCTTCTGGACATGGGACATGGGACATCAAAGGACATGTTTATGAGCACTGCATGTTTTGAAAGACACTTAAAGCTCTGATCTTCAAGCAAAGTAGGCTCAGCTAGACATTCTTTCGTTGTTAGTTCCGGAGAACTCAGTTGTGTTTTCCTGTTTGTTTGGTAAGAATTGCAGTGTTGCACAAGGCAGCTGAGGGATTACAATCAGGCATTTGGCATAATGTAGCAACATGACTGTAAACCTGAAAAATAGCCAGAGGGAATAAAAAAGGGAAGGAGTTCCCCCCAACCACTCCAAACAACCCAAAACAATCTGGAGGATAGTTATGAAGAAACTGGAATTCAGGGAATCATGGAGCCCTGGACTTGGTTCCTGGAATAGTTGAACTTGCTTTTCCTATGTATTTTTCTCTCCACCTCACATTTGTTCTGACCCATCTAACCATTTCATAGTCCTCAAGAGGAAACAGAGAAGTTCAGGGAGAGCAGAAACCAGCAACTTGCAACGGTATCTAGGCTTCATGCATTGTCTATTTAATTTCAATATATGCAGAGATGTTCAGCACAGACTTTTATTCCACTTTGCAGAGCAGCCACCTGAAGGGTGATTTCTGCTAATTTATCACCGTAAGATTCAAAGGGAAATGACACTAGGTAGTGAACTATGCATGAATTGGTATTACACAAACAAACAAACAAGAAAAAAAAGAAACAATTTCATGGAATCAAAATAACTGAAATTTTACCATTGGTTTTAATAATTCACAAGCAAGAGCTGAGACATCTGTTTCCAAAGATTAATGCACCCAAAAGACATTTTTTTTTTTTGCGATGGTACAAAACCAGTACAGGCAAAGCCATACCACCCTCATAAAATTAGTATTATATGTGTTTCCTTCTTTGGGAGAACACTCATTACAATGCTGAAACACTGGAATTTCATTATATGGAGGTGGTGGCATGGTCAGGCATTTCTGTAAGCTTTAATTAACAGTTTTGCCTTTTTATTTGCAGTTCACCGAATGATAAATGAAGCTGGAGATGATCACTGTTAGTTCTCTGGGGTCATATACAACCTTAATTTCCAAAAAGATGAATACTCATGACCACTTCGCTGCTGCTTACACAAAAATAATTTCAAAAGGGAAATGATCCTGTGTTGAAGGTATAGAATTAAGACTCCAATGGCTCTTTCCTACATTTGCAGTCTTAGGAAAGTAATATAGGTCCAGCTGTCTTAAAGTTTGAGATGTACTCCAAAATTGTTTACTGAGCCTCCTTCTATGTACAGTGGAGAAGGCAGGAACTGTGGGGTGCTGTTACAAGTGGATGGCAGGATCTGTTCTCTAGAGATACCTGTTTCTGTCCACTTTAGGGGATGCTGGATAAAGAATGTGAGGTGTACTCCCAGAGTTACTTTAAATCATCTCTAGAGAGAGCAGACACAGAAAAGAACTGTCCTGTTCCTGTTCCTGTTACACTGTTCCTTGCTGCCTGCCTTGTGCTGTAGCAAGCTCTGATGCATACACTTCATGACATGGTTCCCTTAGATAAGAACCTGAAGAAAGTGTATATGTCCTGATCAGACTTCATATGTGATTCCTGAGCACTAGTGTCAGTGCTAGAAGTGGGAGTGAGCTGAACACCCCTACTGGAGTCAACCAAACTTCCAGAGAGATTAAAGTAATGACAGAACCTAAGTAGTTTTGCTCTGCACCATCAACTTTTAGGTGGCTCATTGAGATGAATCCCACTTGTACGCTTAGTCTATGCTGGTCAGTGAAGTGCTGCCTTAGAGATCCCCACATGAGCTCACCAAGCATTGGGAAGCAGTATATAGTGCAATAAACATCTTGGTTCAGCCCAGGAAAGAATGCATCTGAAATAATACCTATCTGAAGCTAGGGTGTACTCAGGGCTCTCTGTCTGATGCTTTACTGTCAGTGTGGTTGTATCCTTATTTTCCCTGACTCCCCTTCTGCTGGCAGGTGAAACAGGGCTAGAGAACTTTCCCTGGCTCTGATGCCACCTGCCATGGTCCAGTCATCCATACCTAAGTCCTCTTACCTTTCTAAAAGGGAGAGATTGTACTCAAGTGGCCTATTAAAATGTTACGAGCCAGGTTCTAGATAACAGAATTTCTTTGGAACAGTGTCAGATGCCTTGGGCTAAAAACCTAAAGACAAGTTAGCGGCCATTCTAATAACTTGCCACTGTAAAAAAGGAAAAAAAGATTTTTTTTTTTTAATAAGCGCTAACCCCTAAATGGCTAGACATCAAGCTGGAGTCACTCAACTAGTTACAAAGGTTTCCAGACCCTTCAGCAGAATCAGCAGTGAAGTTTCACATTGAAACTATGTAAAAGTTCTGGTTACAGCATGCGACCAAGTGGTGTTTTGTTTCTTTTAAGTTTTACTGGGAAATTTTAGGAGAAAATTAGAAGCTGATAACTAGCAGGGAATTTTAGGAGGAAGGAAAACGAAAGCTATATTTGCACAGGTTTTTGCAGTTGGAAATAGCTGAGTTTCACATGCCTCTGGCTCTTAAATTGGATTCCAGCTATTGCAGTTTACCACTTTGTCTTTTGGATTAAGAATAGATCTAGGAACTTTTCCACTGACTACACAAAAAGAAAATATAAATCCTTTGTGTGACACAGTCCCATTCTTTACCCTTTTTTAACTTATTCCTGTGACATACCATTGCTTTGGTGTGCCTGTTTAGGGAGGAAGAGCCCTCTGCTTTCTTGGTAAAACATAACTGGGATTGTGTATGACACATGAGGAAAAGAGGACAGAAAAAACCAAAATGTGTGAAACTACCTTCCACTCCTGACCTGGAGGGACTGTCTGCAGAGTGAAAAAGCCAACATGCACAATGTTCATTCATCTTCCGTATTCACTGTATGAAGTTTTTTGCCATTCTGTGCCAGCTGAGTGATGTGCCATTTATCTGCTTGGAATTGAGTCTAAGTAGTGATTTTATGTAGTCTAGGTCATCAAATAAACATCTGGTAAAAAAAAAGTTCAACCTCTGTATCCTGGGTCAAATTTAAGCCAGCAGCCTGAACTGAAGCCCTTGCTCTCTCATTATAAAGTCCCTTGAAGTCAAACAAGGCCATTAAAAATCCCTTTGGTGCTCTTTTTTATAACTGTAGTCTATTCTTATTCTGGGTGAATTTAGGCACATTCTGGGCATTTGATATGAATCTATCAATCAAACCTGTCATACTGCATTGTCTTTTGGATCAAGGGTAGAAGTGTGAGGTTTTCCATTGACTGCACAAAAGGAAATGTTGATCCTTCTTATAACAAAATCCTATCTTCCCCTTTCTTAACTTTCTGACATAAAAGACTTGTGAAGGATGTCTCTTGCTTAGTTTTGTCTTTGAATCAGGCTACTTCTTCAACTGGCTGTACTGGAGCCATTTCAGATGAAGGCCTGTCTCTTTCTTCTCTGGCAATGAAGGCTCATAGTATAAACCTTGTTTTTGAACTC
>NW_009927720.1:0-7377 GCF_000696875.1 Nestor notabilis | reverse complement strand
CTTTCCCTTTTGTCTTCTCATAAAAGCGAATAAGAAATGAAACCGTTTCTGAAGACAATCATCTTTATAGTATTTCTGTACCATGACACAGAACTGCTGTTCATTGTAGATGAAGTGGTATAGCCCAGTCTGCAGGTAACTCTTGCTAAGTGATTTGAAAACCAATCACATTATAGTCTCACAATTAGTTATTTTTTCATTCTTGGAACTTTATATTTGTTTTTCCGAACATCAAAATAATGAAGGGGTAGATAACTTACAACAGGCTGGGGTTTTTTTTTCTCCCCAAAAACCTTCACAGATGTTGAAACTATTAATTAAATTGATTAAAACCCATTGTTATAAAAAATACCCTTGCCTTGCTACCAGATGAGGTGCATTTTGGAACAGCAAAGCCAAGGAAAGACTAACCACAAATGTGTTATTTTCCTATTTCCAGAGGTGAGTTTTGGGGATCTGAGCTCATCTAAGTACAGGACTGTGAGACTGGTCATTTCTGACCTGGAAACAAAGGTTTGTCTAGCTGAACCCCAATTGGTTGTCTCTGATCATGACTAGGGATGAATACCTTAGGGATAGGAATGGGGTTAGCATGCAGTGAGCACAATATGCTGTACCAGCCTCCAGTGAACTTTGGCTCTGGTCTGAACCAGGTTTGTAACTTTATATTTAACAGCTCACCATGAACAGCTTCACCAAGAAGCTCTTCCAGAAGCTTCTTCAGTCAAGCCTGTAGGCTTTTAGGATCTAACATACTCTGCAGCAAAACCAAAATATTCACTTAATTATATTCTGTGTGAAGAATCCCTTTTGGTAATAAAATCGTGCTGGTAAATTATGCTGTAGGTTGTTGGGAGCACTTCTGTGTATACACAGAGAAATATACTCCACTGACCATCTCTTGATTTTCACAGAATTGTCACTTCAACATGGATAGATCAATGACAACCATGTCCCCTCCTCTCTCCCTTCCAGTTTCAATGCACAGTGAAAAAGGAGGTGGATAGATTCATACTGTGGATGCCTACCTTGACTATCCTACTTCATGTATGAATTTCTACTTGATCCCAAGAAACAAAGATTCACACATAGGACTTCTCCTTCACAAATAACAGAAAGACTTAATTTCTGTCAGGTGTCTGTCACCAAATCAATCTCATACAGCAAGGGTTTTTCTTTTGACCTTAAAAGGTCTTGAATAGGCTGTATATCCCAAATCTTAGAAGGGTTTTGAAGCTGACATTCTCAGCATCAGTGGACCTTAAAATCAGTCTCCTCAAAATTCACCTTGCAGATTGAGGTGCCTACATTTCCTGCACAGCAACAGTTAATTCTGCTTAATTTCAGAAAACTTCGGAAAAGTTAAGTGCCTTCAGTAGGTACCCACTTAGTGGTGAAACATCTGAGCCAACTCATTGGAAAACCTGAGGGAAATGGTTGGTATGAAACAGACTTTATGTCTTGGGTTTGGGGAATTCAGAGAAATAGGTATCCAAGGCAAGAAACTTTCTTTTGAGTATGAATCTCTAAATCAATCCTTTGGGCACGGACAGTGAGAGTAGTTTCCTGGCAGTTGCCAGGAAAGGAGCTGCCAACACTCATCTTTTACATAATGGGTCCGTGGTTACAACATTGTCCTGGGAAGCTCAGAACTGGAGTTGCATGGCAGTTATAGCCTGAGAAAGCTTTAAAACTGCTCTTCCCATACCCCTGCAGCATGCTTTAACCAGGTACATCTAAACTATGCAAGGAGGAGAGAAGGAACCTCTACCCTTTCTGTCAAAGACAGGCTATGGGCAATCACTTGCAGAGCCACAAGGAAAGCAGATCCGAAGAACTGTATATTGTGTTTTCTCAGGCAGAAGTCTTTGCCAGGAAAGGCGAATAATGGATTTGGGGCTTTGCTTTTCCAAATGTCTTAATATAGTCAATATTCAGCAATTGTTTGCCAAATCATACAGTCATAGAATAGTTAGGGTTGGAAAGGACCTTAAGATCATCTAGTTCCAACCTCCCTGCCATGAGCAGGGACAATCCCATCTGTTCTTTACTTGGATGGGCCTTTCCTGAAGAGAACTGCAGGTGTACCTGCAGTAACGTGTTGTGGTTGCTGAGCTAGCTATTACCTAATAACTAAATACCTGCTACAGTATAATCTTGGAGTTTATATTTAGCCAACTAATATAACATGCATCAAAGTGGTTCAAAAAAGGTTCAAATCTACAGTAAATCTGTCTTTAGTATTTCTGGTATTAGATCAAATCCATTAAGCTCACATGATGCAAATGGATGGGTAGTTTTCAGACTACAGTTATTGCATGTCCTCTTTGATGTTTATAGTGTCTATAGTGTAAGTGGGCACATGACACTGATGTCTATGCTTATGATCTAGTCAGCGGAGATCTAGTCAATACAACCCATGGAGCACAGAAAGCCATTCAGCTTATCCTTAAGTACATACTTATCTCAGGCCTGAACCACTGTCCCATCTTTCCTGACTGCACACTGACTAGACCTATGGTGAATATGCTGACAAACTACCCACCTGATTAATAGCTTCTTCTCATTGATTGCCCAGATTATAAAAAGACCAGAATGGCTTTCTGCATAGAAGGTGGAGTATTTGTTAGGATTTCCTGCATCAGCTCAGAGGCAGAAATGAGTTTTCTAACAGACTTATGGTGACTTATCACCACTGAAAAACCAAATACACAGAAAACTGAAGCCATCAGATTAGCATTCCACTTGTCAGCAGAATTGTCTCCTCCTCTGGCAGAATGAAGAAGGCTTATGGTCTCCTTATAGCATCAAAATAAACGTAAAATGGCACACAGACATTGTCAGTAGATGTTTCATGTAGGTATGAATCTGCATCCTTTGCTAAAGTTGAAGAGAAACAGTTAAATATCTATCCGTCCACACACAAATGCACACACATATTAAATTGCTTTTATCTTACTTTTTAAATGCAGAACAGACTTTGAATCCCCTTTTTGAATAATTTCAGTGAATAAAGCATTGATTAATGATTAACTAAAGGAGCAGTATCTATTCTTAAGGCACGGAATCTTTGGAAGAAGAATTGGCAATTAGGGAATTAATCTCTCTTTCACAAGACAACGTGTGACAAAAGAAGAAGGGGAAGAAGGTGTATCTGCACAGGTGGCAAAGTCTAGCATTTCTTGGCATTGGAGTGCTTCACTTCAGTGGCTTTTCTAATTTTCTTTTAATGTTTATGTTCAAGCATGGATGAGCACTTATGTGTGTGCATGTGGAATAGAACAGAATAGGCATAAATCAGCTTCTTTTCCCTTGCAGATCATAAAAAACTCTGTAAACACGCAGTACTATTGTAAACGCTCACAATTTGCATTCCAGAAATATTGCAGGACATTTCCAACAATAATCTTCCGCAGATATTCAGAGGGAAAACTCTAAACTGTAGCCATGGAAAATGTTATGTGTTCATTTCCAAAGTTATTAATAATCCTTTTGTGGTTTGTATGTAAGGAAAAGTTTGTGGTATGTAGGCATAAAAGCATTATCATTCCCAGTTTCCCCCATTACTGAAATAAACTTACAATACAATGGGTGGTAAAGCTGTACATTTTCAGTTTAGTTCCCCTTGACATATGTGCACAGTTGAAAACAAAACCAACCCAAAACAGAAAGGAAAAATCCCTCACTGTGAGCTTTTACTTTTCATTTGGTAAAAAATCTAAAGTCAATATGAACAAAGAAATTAAGACAAAGTAGGACAGTTCTGGCAAAGACTGAACAAAATCAGAAGGTTTAAAATGTTGAACATGGAAGTAATTTATTTCATTACAAAGGGATGATGTGATTATCACAAGAGCCTTATTAAGATGGAATATGGGCTTTGTAATGAATTCATTGAACTAACACCCATGAATACCTTTAAAATTAACAGCAATGTAATAACATTTCAAGCTAACTTCTGTTTTCATATCACTTAGCACCATACTCACAATTGTGCCTCTATATGATCTACCATAACTGAACAAAACTAGTGCAGTAATGGAATGGAATAGAGTAGAAAATTTATTTCAAAGTGAAGTAAGTGCAGTAGACCAGGTTTACAAATTAATCTACTGTTTTTTCGTATGATCTTTCACAGGTAGTTGCCATTTTTTAAAGGAATTTTGGCTGAAATTTATTGAAAAATTTTATTTACATTCTGTTTAAATGAGTTGTATCTAGATAAGATAATCAAAAAAGAATATTTCAGACTGATACAGTATTGTTATTATAGAGATTTTTACAAGATTCCTGTTGCAACAAATAGATTTTTTAAAATGTTTTTAGTTTCATAATAAGGATAAATTTGGCACTGGCTGTCATTGTTGTTATTATTATTTTAGCATAATATTTTTAATGACTGGTAACAAATGGTTATGCCATGAATTAATCTGATGACAAAAATCTAAAGAATCACAGAACCTCAATTCCAGTTGAGGTTGGAAATGACATCTGGAGGTCATCTTGTCCAACCCCCCAGCTCAAGCAGGGCCACCTAGAGCCAGTTGCTCATGACTGGGTTTAGACAGTTTTTTAACATCTTTAAGAAAGGATACTCTAAAAACTCCCTGGGCAAATTTGCTCAATTTTAAGCAATTTTGCCACTATAAATGAGCTGTTTAGCACAATGGGATAATAAGTAACTAAAATA
This sequence comes from Nestor notabilis, assembly GCF_000696875.1. Classification (NCBI taxonomy): domain Eukaryota; kingdom Metazoa; phylum Chordata; class Aves; order Psittaciformes; family Psittacidae; genus Nestor; species Nestor notabilis. The sequence goes on along the minus strand of NW_009927720.1, from coordinate 2,687 downwards.
GCAGTAGCAGAAAAACTTGTGGAAAAAGTGTAAAAATAAAATAGAATAAAATACCCTTTACCTAACACATCTACTTCTTTGTGGAGAATGAATTTTTCAATCTTTATGAAATAAAATCTTTTCATTAGGGCAGCATGTGTCTTTTCTAATCAGGTTTATCAATATCGTTACATCACTGTAACTATGCTAAAGGCAGACACAGACTCAAATGGGAGTAGGCAGGCAGCTGCAAAGGAATTTCAGCACACAAGAACATCTTCCACAAAAAGAAACTTCTGGATAGTAGACTGGGTCTCCTTATTTTCCTTGTTCTGAACTAAATAGCAAAGGTGTTTTGACATAAGCACAACCAACATATGGAACTTGAATCTCCAAGTAGGAAAAGTCAAGATAGTGAAGGTCAGCAACAAATGATCTTGAAAAAAATTGATTCTTTTGCCTTCATTCTGTAATAAGTTTCTCTATGGGGATTCCCACCACCAATGCAGCTTTAAGCCACCTTTTCAATTATTTTGGCATCAGTTTATGTGTAGAGTATTTCTAAGAGGCAGAGAAGCCACTCCTCCTCATTCTGAGGAGGGACAAGAAAATATTGAAATAAGCACAATGGGATGAGCATTCCTGGTGGGATATACGTGTGTATAATGCTCTGTCCCTAGAAATGTTCAAGGCCAGGTTCGATGGGGCTTTGAGCAACTTGTTCTAGTGGAAGGTGTTGCTGCCCATGGCAGGAGTTTGGAACTAGATAATCTTTGAGGTCCCTTCCAGCCCAATCCTTTCTATGATTCAATGATTCCATGATGAGAGTGTTTTTGCAAAAATATGAGTTGCTGCCTCCCTTTGCAATGCTGAGCATCCCAACACATCAGACAGCTTTCATGCTGCTGTTACATCCCCCAGACAGCAGCAAACAGATGCAAGTTCTACAATCCAAGTAGCAGCACACTTCTTTGGTGGTGCTGAAGCTTATGGCATCACGACAAAGCAGAAGGGATGGGTTTCCTTCAGTTATGTCATATGCTCATGGGAATTTAGCAGCAGGAGAGAAACAGAGCTGCTCTATTCTTAGTGCTAGCAGACAGGTGACACAGCCACTAAAGTGCTGTCATTTCTGTCACCAGCTGGCACCACAGACAACAGACACAACAGAGGCCAAGAATTAAATGGGCTGAGGAAAGGGTCTTTCCTTCTGCAAGACCCCTACAGTCCTCACCTTCGAGATACCAATGCTGGGAGCATGTAGTGAAAGGCCCTCATGAGGCAGCTGCCCCCTGCCCCATGGTTTGTCTCTGGGGAGGCAAAATCTCACCATATGTTGGCAGGGGGCCTGGGCAGAGAGTGGCATGGGCAGAGAACGGCATGGGCAGCTTGTCTGGGAGGGCCAGACGGAAAAGGCACCTGCTTGCAAGGCAGCCCAGGTCCTGCCACTGCCTGTCTTCCCTCCTGGGAATTACTTCCAGTTCATATTCCATCTGGCTTTGGTTATTTCATGTATCATCCTGTTATTTTTTTCCCCTTGTGGATCTGAAGCAACAAGAGGCATAATTTAAGCACCACAACATTCAGTTAAAAAAAAAAAAAAGGACAAACAGTAGTTTGATGACAAACAATTGTGTTTAGTTCTGCTTTCTGAAATTGCAGGGTACTTTCACAGCCCATCTTGCTTCCATGATACACTCCCTGTTTATTCTTGCACTTTTAGATTCACCTTTATAGGTGTGAATCTTCATATCTGACTTTTATCTCTACAGTGTAAGTAGCCCCACCTGAGTTAAACAACTAGACTCTCTTTGCAGTTAAAGAGAAGAAATTGATGTTTGAGAATCTGGGTCTACCCATCCTAAAGAATAACCTAAACCAAGTCAGATCAGCTACACCTTAAAAATCCCTGGTTTTACTTTTGTTGCAGCTAGGGTTAAACTCAGTTGTGTACACCTGGCCATGTAGTGCAAGGTACACAAGTTGACCTTAGGTTGCCTCTACAAAAGTGCCTTGATTCTGTGTCACACCTGATACCTTTATCTTTTGGGCATTTTAGGACATTTTGACAGTAATAAACATCCAAGCATCAGCAAAGGCATGAAACCTTTTGTAGAGCCTAGTAAGTTATTTAGCTAGCTAAATGTATGTATCTAAACACCTTTCCAGCTTTTTCCTTTGATTGTGTTGACTGGATCATGAGTCAGTGGCCAAAATGTGTCTGATGCCATTTGAGAAGTCCTTGGCTATCCTGCCTAGGCTCCAGCTGTAACTCTTGTGTCACATCTGCCAGCATATTTCTTGGATGGCATAAAGAGTCACAAATGCCACCACGTTGTCATGGTTCAAGCCAAAACCAGGACACACATACATTTAGATAACAGAATCAACGTATGAGATTCAGACACCTGGATGTGAAACCGACCCATAAAGTTAGCTAAGAAGGATGTTCCCTTATTTTCTTTCAATCAGGCTTAGCACAGTGAAATATGTAACTGACATGTCATGAAGATAGTTTAACTTGTGATGAAGTAGATGGGCATGATAATACATGCAAAACTCACAAATTAAAATACACTCACATAAGATCCTAGACTGCTGTAACTTTTTTGAGAATTGCAACACATTTGGAACCATAATTTATGTTAAATCCTGGTTTATGTTTACTTTAATTATTTTAATTATTTTAATTTTAATTTTATTTTTTC
>NW_009927719.1:0-20618 GCF_000696875.1 Nestor notabilis | reverse complement strand
TGCTGTAGCTGAACCCAGGACAATTTTCAAAGGAAGAATAACAGCTATGCAATGTTCACCTTACATGTAATGCTTTATAAAACTTTATTAATCTGGCATTCAAGATAAAAAATCATAGTAGAAAATAAAAGAAGTTTGAATTCTCTGCTGACTGTCCTCTAAACCTCTAAAAGTCTTATACTCTATGCATTAGCTGAAGATTTGTTCTGCCAAAAGCAGTGCTAACGTAACAGCTGCAAGCTGACAATTCACATTAACTACTGTGACTTGGAAGAGCATGACCCCTGTCTTAGACATCTCTTGTTCTATCTTATCACATATAATGCAGAGGAAAAAATTATGCTACCAAGAAAATCCCAAGGACCAAAAAAGTCATCAGCAGCAAAAGTGCTAACCTACGTTTTCAGTCAGCTTTACAGAAGGAGCTGCAACAAAATATTCAATAACCGTAATAATCCCAGCTACTTCTGTACTCTTCTCCTGACTCACCTGGAGAAGTGCTGAAGTGGCTGTCTTGCCACAAAGAATTTGCCACAGATCTCTCTCTAGCGATACTTGATCAAGAGCTCACTATGTAGCCCAGCAAATACGATTTGCTGTGACTAGTATCAGATTGCAGGCTTTGCACTGCCCCAGCAGCACAGGGTCTCAAGACTCACCTGGGCTCACTGTGGCCCCAGCTGGGTTCAGCCTAGTTTAGAAGTTCCTGAGAGGAGCAGTTCCCCTGTTCCAGCTTTGCCCTGTGATCCCTGGTACAGCACCAGTCTGGGCAAATATTGGGAGTCAGTGGATGACAAACAACAGCCCTTCACAATAATGACAACTGGGAACTGATGGGAAGACAGTGGGTTTTTTAAAAGAAGGTTTAAAAGTGATGCAAGACTAAGGAAAAAAAATCTTCTGTCTTCATACTCCTCCCCATGAGGACCTCAGGATGCCATTAGTTTCTTGCAAACACCACCCCTCCTTACAACAAACTGACTCAACACCTTTCCCTCCTTCTTTCTGAGAAAGTATTAAGATAACATTCTTGGGAGCCAGACAGCAACTGGAAGGTTGAGCATCACACAGGAGAAAAGAGACTAGTAATGTTCTTTTATAATACTTTTAACAGTATTGTTAATGAGGCTTTTCTGCATTAATTTCGACTATAAGTAATTCTGCTGTCATAACTGGAATAATAACTGTTGTGTTTTGATTAAATAGTAAAGATTTTAATCAGACTTACAGTAAATTCTTAGTTTCCTCAGAGTGATAGCATGATAGTTCCCTCTTGACTAAAACAGGATTTTGAATATAACAATATTAGTCATCAGATGTGCCAGGTAAGAGAAAATAGTAGTTAATATGCCCTTGGATTTAGAGGTAGCATTTATACTGGCTTTTTTTCTTATGCTTGAAGAAGAAGTAGGGCAGCAAAGGCAGCTCTAAAACATGTTTAAGGCAATGATTTTAACAGTTAGCATATGGGAGAAAGGCTAAAAATCTGCAAAATTATTTTTAATATAAATTTTTAAAACTATCAGTAGATTGCTGAGAAACAGATGTAGAAAAGCACAATAAATTTGACTCCATAAGCCTGCATGTATCCTTTACCTGAAAAATACGAGTGACATGGATCACTATAAAAAGGACCTCTCTAATATAGATCACTTCTCATTGTCTTAGCTCAGGTGTCTGATAAAAACAATGCATGGAAGGAGGGGAGGAATTAATTCTCTTTTGACCTCTATATTCACAAAGAATCTAAGGTGAAATCCAAACATCAAGTAGACTGAAACATCCCCTGAATTCTGCTCACTTGGAAGTGTTTCATGCTTTCATCTGATGTACATGCTTTCTCACCTTGCCTTGTTTTGCCTTGCCTTGCCCTGCCCTGCCCTGCCCTGGAGACCAGGATGTTTGGAAAGGAAAGAATGGATAGAAAGAACAAGATCTGCATCTCATCGTACTATACAGTAGGATGAGGTGCAGATAGATACAGTGCTGTTCACCAGTCCTAGCAGCAACCTTATTATTGGAGCTCTTCTTTCCATACAACTACTTTTTTCATTTTTTGTTTGTTTGGGTTTTTTTCCCCCAAACCGTTATCCTCTTTCTTGACCTAAACTTTTCTCTTCGGTCCACTTCACGTTTGTTGCTTCACTGTAACCTATTCTAAACACAGCATATAGAATCACTTTTTCTCTCTGACATTCTGCTCACCTGGGACTTTTTCTGGGAAGGCAGAATTCATCTGAAGGGTAGAGAATCATAGAATCATAGAATGGTTTGGGTTGGAAAAGACCTTAAGATCATCTAGTTCCAATTCGTCTGCCATCGCAGGGACACGTCAGACTAGGCCTTGTTGCCCAAAGCTCTGTCCAACCCGGCCTTGAACACTGCCAGGGATGGGGCATTCACAACTGCTTTGGGCAACCTCTTCCAGTCCCTCACCACCCTCACAATAAAGAACATCTTCCTTATATCTAACCTAAACTTCCCCTGTTTGTACCCATGACCCCTTGTCCTATGACTACAGTCCCTAATGAAGAGTCCCTTTCCAGAATAACCTCACAACTAGGAACACTTCATTTTCTAGGTAAAACTATGTTTTCTGTTGTTGTGGTGGTGTGGGTTTTTTGGTTGGTAGGGGTTGTATTGTTGTGGTGGTGAGTTTTTTCCAAATTTGAGAGCTTTTATCATAATACGTGAATGAAGGCACAGAGACACCTAGAGCATTGTCTCAAAAATGGAGGTTTCGAGAAGCTAAAGCTGCTTAAAAAAATGACTGGATGCAACAGTTTTCTCTGAAATAAGCAAGAAATAAACTAAATTCACAGATCTAAAAAAAGGGATTACTTGACTCTTTCTTTCCACAAGTATTTGAAGCCATGCACTTTAAAGAATGCTCCAGGGTACTCCGAGGAACCTTGTTTTCAATAGCTTTTGCTCCTTTTTCTAAAACGATTTCTGAAATTACATACTGGATTGGGAGGAAGGATATAAATATCCTGCGTAATAGGTAAATGCTTGAAGTCTTAGTCACTGGCTGTATTCAGTTATCCCAAGTGAATAGACTCAAAGAGATTTATCACAGAAGACAAAGAAACCCACAACAATATTACTTAAAGTCTTGAAGTTAGCTTTACTAGGAAATAGAAAATCAAGGTTCAAGTCTTTGAAAATAGTAAGGAACTGAGTGTCTATCTTCCTTATCCTTCATGAGTACTGTAGTCATGCATTTATTGGCTAAATCAAATGACTGGATAGACTGGATTGTCCTTAAATGGAGAGTTTAATCTAAGGCTCATCTTGCTGTTTTACTGTTTTCTCTCAAGGTGTTTGAAAATGAAAGAAAGGTTCCTTTCTTCTCAGATAAAATTGGGGTCATCCAAAGCACTTATTCTCTTCCATTACATGAATGAAAAATGAGTACAAAAATATTACACAACAAAGAAGGAAAGAATCAAGCAATAAATAAGACAGAGAAGGTCTGAAGTGCTACCAACTCAGGCAATATTTCACATTTTCTTCATTCTTATTTTTATGCGTGAGCACTTACATAAAATGTAAACTACTACAAAACCAAGTTTTATGTCTCAAGAGTTGTCACAAGTGATTCTAACTTACAAAAGGACATACAATAAGCATATTGATAGTGCACGTATCACATAGCTAATGAGGATGCTATATTAAGTAACTTGTCATCTCAGTCTATCTTTGCTTGACAATATCTTGGACAGCACCGAGGCCAAATTTATTCATTGGTGTGAATTTTCACCGAGGCTTGAAAGTATTAGTGTGTAAGAAGAATATTGAATGGCCCAGCTGCGCTACCTTCTAAATCTGGGAGAATATTAATAACAGATTTCAGAAATATCTGTACAGATGTTACATTTGAAACATTCATTCTATGATGCAACGTAAGACTTTCTGTGATGAGCAATTGGAAACTTCTACTGGAAGTTGTATCACTCAGTCTAAAACATCTGCTGCTGCCGTGAGCAGGATTTTCTTGGTGTTTGGGCGTCAACATGAAGTTGATAACTTCAAACACCTAAAGTAAAGGTTGAAGAACTATGTTTTGTGTTGGTCCTGATTTACAAAAATTTCTCTAAGAAGTTATCAAAGTCTCCTGCTTTAACTGCATTTTATGTCATCAAAATAAAGCCAGATAATCTATTCTATTTTGGAGAATGATTATAGACTACACCAGCAAAAACGTTTTCAACATTAGAGTACTAGCTAGTCAGAAGAACATCTGTTGTGAAGAGGTGGAGCAGGGCTAGCACAGGAATACGTTTATTAGACTAAGGAGAACAAGTAGTCATGTCTGTTTATTATCATGTGTTTTCACACAAACACAAACAAAGCCTTTAAGTGAGAAAAGAAGGAATCTTTATCACTTTGAACTGTAGTGGTGCAGCTTATGTGAACCAGAACACATGAAAAATGTTAACAAAGAAAGTGAGTTGGAAGAATGCAGAAAAGTAAAAGTTTTACTTTTGTCTGGAATGATTGTAAATGCTTCTATTCAAGTATATCTTAGCTGGTCATCCATTAATATTTCAATAAATATGTTACCTGTTAATACTGCCTTGGCAGCAACTTCCCTCTATCCCATACTTTATAGCTCTCCTTTACACCTTCTTGTTCATTTACACCTTTTTTTTTTTTTTTTTTTTTTTTTTTTTTGACCAAAACACAAATATTCATGCGGTTCATTGACTACTATCCTTTAACTCAGGATTATGGAATATTCGGCCATGGAACAAGCTGAGAAATGGTCTTATCTGTTTTCCCTCAGACTGCTCATGAGACTTGGACTATATAATCTTTCTCAATGTATAGTGATTGATCAAGAATTCTAAGTTTTCTCAGATAGATTATTCCAGTGCTTAAAAAACTATTTTCTAATATCAAACTTAAATATTTCTGCTGAAAATTTGACCCTTGAATTTTCCCCCTTTTTTGTTTTCTTCTTTTTTTTATCTCATTTCTCCTAAACCAGAAATTATGTAAATTAAGATCACTCCAAACTGAGACAAATCCTTCTGTGCACTCTGTTGCTTTACATGCCTCCAGCAAAGGGGAACCTTGGAGAGAGTTGTTCATGGCTTCTCTCTCACAAACTGCCAATGTGAACTTTAATCCTTTGTGCTCCAGGGACCAATTAACTTGCTATTCTTAGCACGCAGTATTAAATAAGGAAATGTTAACCTTCCCATCGCAGCACTTCAGATCTCTCTCTCTAATGCATGCAATGTACAGGAAAGGGGAGTGAAAGTTAAGAACACTCTCATTAAAAGCTGCTCTAATCTGGTGGTCAAAAAACTTGTTGACCCTTCCCTTTCTGTGTCTTCTGGGTTTGTAGAGGCCAGCATTGTCCTTCATAAAGTATGTACACTTGTATGTGTACTTTGCTGTTATCATATAGTGGGAATACTGCATGCTCAAATATACAATCTGCTACATTTTTCTCAACTCAACAGACATCCAAATCTGACTATTTCAGAACCAATCAGGTTAATTAATCTTTTCTCCAGGGCAGTCTTCTTAATGTGAGGCTACTTTTATTCCTTATGGCTTGGTGCATTTCATCCTCAGGGTTTTGGTTAACATTAGTGATCCTTCAGAGAGCTTCTTTTTAAAAACTAATTTGGTTGCCATAATTTTAATTTTATGACTAAGTAATCTAGAATTTAATCGAAAGTGATATTGATGTTGTTTCCATTTTACTATCTTTGAAACATACTAGGAAAGTATGTGCATGCAGAATATAACAGAAGTCTGTAAGTCTGTGTTTGAAAACTACAGAAAGAAAATTATCCTCTAGTGGATTCCATACATTATTTTAATTATAATTCTGTAGAAATATATTAAAATTATCCTTCTTTTATTCTTATTAAGTTTTATGGGGCAAGGAAGATAGCAGAATTCTCTAGATGGGTTATGACGTTTCAGCATTTTCATGGGTACAAGTCTACCTGTAAAAGCATATAAAACTTAAATGGTTAGAAATCTTTCAGATACCTACATAACCTCAGTTTTTAAACTGTTCAAAAACCTTTATAATAAAGGAGTATACTGTGTCATTACAAAGGAATGTCATGAATGAGACTGTTAAAAGAAGCAAAGAAAGAATCACTACACTATATGCAGACCACTTATCTGAGTGTTAAACCTTCATGTTAGTAGAGCTGGGACAAAGCTGAGTGCTCCAGATTTTGAAATAAACTCTTTTGCATCTTCAGCTTTCACCTACTAAAGTAACAAAAAAAAAACAACAAAACAAAGCCAACAAAAACCGTAAAACAACCAACAGGCCCACCTGCAAATTTACAAAAAGTGCAGCATGGTTCTCTGCCTGCATTAAATAGGATCATTGCGAAATTACCACTCTAATGCCTCCATTAATTCCAGCAGCTGAAAGGAGAAAGGTCTAATGGCAAAAAGGTCTCTGAGAGAGTCCCTATTATGATGTTGCCTCAACTCTGTTGATCTTTCTGGGCAATTTCTGATGCCTACCTGAATGGTTTCTCAAAAGATAGGCTTCCCACTCTTTCTGCAGTCCTAAACAGATTATATCTGTTTATCTTTAGGACACTGCCTGCCTGATAGAATACTTGGAAAGGAAGTGTTGTTGTGGGGGGAAATTTTACAAAGATGGAGTATTTTTCTGTTACTGGTGTAACTAGATAATGATATGTCACTGAGGCCGACACGTTTTGTCTTTTACTATACTCCAGAATAATCGGCAAATAAATTTACAGAATGATGTTTTATATCTATCTTTAAATCAAATAAACGAGCTAATGCTTTTGTTATTATTATTTCACATTTTTTAAATGGGTAGATGTTATTAATAGAAATAAGAGAAAATAAAATCCCTGCCCTCATATTTTAATTTTTTGCTTGTTTGGGTTTTTTTTTTGTTTGTTTGTTTGTGTTTTGTTTGGTTTTGGTTTTGGTTTTTTTGTGTTTCGTTTTTGTTTTTTTTCATAGGTTTGAAGACAGTAAGTACTGTGTTTTCAATATGGGCTGGCATTGGGCATTAGTTCACTATTACCTATCATAGAAGAATGGAACAAACCTACATTAAGGACTCAATGACAGTTGTTTCAGTAGGCTTCTATATATTTTGTGAAGGTTAATGTATATTATCAACACAAATTTTGTGCTTTCTTAAATATCACAAGAAAAAGGCTAGTTTGTGTGTCTTAAATACAGCCATACAAAAAATTATGGAGGAAGGCACAAACACTGACTCAAATAGATGTAGGCACTGAAAGAAGAAATCTAAAATAAAGAGGATTTTTCATTCTATTTCTGATATAAGTCACACGTTTATATTTAAGGCAGGTCAGGAACAACTGTCACTTATACCTATGAATGTAGGTTAATTCTTCATGCCATGTACTTGTGACCTTCAAACTACTGCTCTGAGTGGTTTATAGAGGGACTCAGTGCAGAATATTCAAAGTGCCCTTTGGTTTGTGTCTCTATCAGAGCAGCACTTGCCACTACAGCCAGTCAGATCATCTGCTTATAGCACTTGCTCATGCGTATTATTTTTAAGACCTCAACAGAAATAAATTCTGAAATAATTTAAAATTGGGTACCATATTTTATACCTTCTGAAATATCTCTATATAAATTACCATTTGTAAATGGAATCTGAAGGAGACAATATACTAGTTTTTATTGTAACAGCTATCTCATAGACAATTGAATGACAATGAAATATTAAGAACTTTTAACAGGTCTTAACAACTTCTTTTTATCTGTAGTGAAATGAAACAAGTTACATCCTATCAGGACATGTTATAATAGCAGATTCACAGAGATTTACTTGAGATGACAAAGGGATTCTCTCCTTTATCTGAGTAACTCAGGGTTTAAGTCCATTATCAGTACTAAATACTATTGTGATTCATTCAATAAGCTATTCATTAGACAATCTTCTCTCACAAGGCACATCCCAGATAATCTCTTCACATCATTTTGCCAAAGGGCCAATATTTATCAAATAATTTAAGCATTGAATGATCTTTGCTTTCTATGGCAAGAACAGAAAGAAAATACTGATGTCTCTTTGATTCAGAACTTCATACATACAAGACTTGTGACGGCTTTTCTCTTTCAGTCAGTGAAATAGCAAATCAATAGCAGAATCCTTAGGTGAGGTGTTACATGCATAAACCTAGTGCATGGATTAATTAAATGAAAAGTGAATACTCCAAAACCCAAGAGCTGTTTGGTTCGTTGGTTGGTTGCTTGCTTATTTTTTGTTTGTTTTGTTGTTTATTTGTTTCTGGGCTGTTGGGATTTTTCTGGGGGGGTGGTTTTTGGTTTTGGTTTTGTTCTTTTTCAGAATAATGCAAGTTTGAAAGATACATTAAAAATGTATCTATACTTTTCATCTACATGGGTATATTCAACATTACACAATCATGAAGCTGAGTGAGTTTTCTTCTCACATGAAATGAGTTTTCTATGTTTTGTGTACTTTTTAAGCTTTTGTTGGATACAGCAGTTTATATTAGGGTTTTAAGTAAATAATTATCTGGCTATGAATTCTTACTCTAAAGTCCACCCAGTCTTCTATATGCTTAAAAAAACCTGTATTTTAAGAATATTTAGTTTATTTCACATTCCTGAGAAAGTATCTACACTTGCATGAATATTACAGTCTTAAACAAAGCCAACTCAGAATCAGAATTATGTTTATGGTCTCTTGAGATCATATGTTAATGAAGGGGGCATTTTAACATTTTTCTATTAGCTTGAAGTCATAGACATAGTAACAAATATTTTCACAAGAAACTTAATAATCTAGAACAATAGCTTTAAAATGTACAGTCTGCTCAGAACAAAAATATTGATTCTGAAAGCATGAGAACAGTTCATATGGAACCTAGATCCAATTACTAAAATTGCGAATCACCATCCAATAAAGTGGACTGAAAACAGAATTTAGAAAATTCACCTTTGCATGCAGAAAAGCATTTCAACTTTATATTATGACAATTTTTCTGAGAACTAGCACTTCATCTGCCTTCTGCCTTATCATCAAGTAATATCTCCACAACCACACCCAAGTAATTAAGATAGTGTTTTGTTATCTCAGGGTTGCTGCTCATTGTTCTTCTGAATTTTGCTTGTTAAACTGACTCTTCTGTGGGAGAAACAGCCAAGAGATAGTTATTCTGAAGAAGCCATACACGTACCTGCACATGTATGCATGATTTTTGGGCTGTCTGAAAACCACTATAGCCAAACATTCCCATCCTTCCACCACCAAAATAAAAAAGATGGTTGTAAGATGGATATTTGCCATCATAAATTGTTAGTCACTATCTGCTTTCATGGCTTTGACAGTGATATTTCTAAAAATTTGTGAATAAAAGTTACTTTGCTATTTTTATCCTTGTTGCTTGTTAGCATGCACAGAGAATAGCACTTCAAGCCTAAGACCTAGTTCTCTATCAGAAAAAAAACAACACTGGAATTTTCTCTGCAGAAACAGATTTACCTAGAGACAGACGGAAAGACTCAGTGGGCAGGTGAATAAGAGCATAGTCCTTCCAGTCATGCTCCCCAGAATTACCTGGACTCCTTGTTACACAATGCAATGTACCCTGTAACTTCTTGACAGCTCTGTCTTCCAACCATTATGTTCATGTGCATCCCTTCCAGCAGATGCACAAAAAAGTTAGCAATAGAAACATGCCAGATGAGTATGCTACCTGGCAGCTAAAGTATCAGAAGCAACTGCTGCCGGTACTTTAGTATATTTTGGATGATGGAGAACAGAAATCTCACACCACTAAGGGACAATTGATTCTCTGTATTCTACTTTTCCAGATATCTTTCTGCAAAAGAACTATTGATTTAGGGTTTTTTAGGCTCTTCTTTTTTTTTTTTTTTTTTTTTGTAACATCAATAACATTTCACACAGTGAAATTGAAAGGAACTAATACCAAGGATGAACTAAAACCAGTTTCCAACCCATCTCTACCTGTGACCAAAGCAGTTAGTGTTTGGAACCTTTAAGATCATCTATTTGATTTCTCCTGCTACATCTTGAGTCACTGACTGAGGCTATCTCTGAAAAGGTCATTTATGGAAGTTTTATCTTAAGCTGTTGTGTCCTAAGAAGACACCAACCAGTATTGATTTTTCTTGCACTGCAACATTACTCCCAGGAGTAAACTGTCAAAGAGGGTATTGATAGAACCATGACATGTGTTGATGACTACGTACTATAGAACTGTAGGCAATCTAATTTTTTAATGTCACCTGTCCTTAATGTACAAAGAAACTGGACAAAATCACCCCAAATTGCTCATCTGAGATGCAATATAGAAGTTAAAGATGTGCAGTACTCTGCCAACTCAATTGAATACATAAGGCTTGCAATTGGTTGTAGTCTCTGTGCTTTAAACATGTACTGGGTGGTTACTCCCTGGAGAGGAGAGGAAGAGGAGGGAAAAGCAGAATACTACTCATATGGTTATTTTAAAATATTGAAAGATAAAATCAAGTTCTAAAAGATTGTCAACAAGTCAAAACTGTTTAGATTTGCACTCTAAATAACCATGATGACAGCTGCATCTCGCAGAGGAAGAGCCAAATCAGCCTTATAAAGAGTCACCCTCCAACCATTATGATTAGCTCACTGTTGCATTACAATTTGTTGAAGGAGAGAGAGTTTGCTAAGTAAGCAACTATATCCCTTTATGAAAGTCCCAGTGTGTTGCAAGTTAGGCAGTGCATACACAGACAACAGTGAATTTACACTTTTTGACACCTTAAAGGCTTGTCAAAAGTCATGGCAGCTTCAGAAGTGTCTGCTTTCTAGCAGTGCATTTAACTATAGAACTTTTTGTCATTTTCCTTCCCTTTGTAGTTTTGCTGACTGCTACAGCTTTTATGCCTGAGACATATCAAAGAAGATAGATAACAAAAGTCAAAAGAAGGTAAATTCATGATCACATTCAAATGTAGTGTATAATACAGTTTTAAAAATTATTTTTCTTATGGGTGATTTATATGTTCTCTTGCATCTTCTATTCTTCTATTTCTTTAACTTGATAGTCTAACTGTAGATCAGTGTTAAGAAGGAACAAATCAGTGTCTCGATTGAGGGGAAAAAAAAAGGTTAACCAAAGCTTCGCTGCTGCTTCTACTGAAGGAATTTGCGTATATGGATTAATCCACTTTGTCTCTCAGTGCATATAATATATTGTATAAAATCCAAGTAGGATGGATTAATCCATTCGTTCTTTCAGTATCTAGCATATTTCTAATTTATTTATTGGGATTAAAGGAGAGGGGGTGATTTTCACTGGATGATGACAGGATAGGTGCCTAGCATGGATTACACTCTGTGAAAGCCCTTCCTTGCTGAAATGGAGAAGCTGTAAACTGAGCACATATGATAAAAATTGCTGTTGCTAATTCTAAATCCTTTCTCATTTGTTTTCTACAATACCTTATCACATTTTGTGTGACCTCCTGGATGATCTTTTGAAAGCAAGGTTTGTACCTGGGTGTCCTTGTGAACCATGCACTGTAGAAAGGGGAGCCCTTACTGAGCAGGATTTCTATATTATGCCATTTTTGATACATCAATCAGTCATAACAAACAGACAGCCTCACCTGCTGGCAATCCTGATGGGTAGGGCAGGGATTTTCAGTATCAGGTCAAAACCCAATCTGGCTTGCATGCATTAAAGTGCATAAGCAGCACACACCTCAGGCTAACACTTCCTGCTACAGAATCAGGTCTTGGGTTTAGGGTCATTAATTCAGCCCATGGTGTTCATCCAAAGTCAGCATGACAACCTAGTCACAGTGACATGGTTACATGGAGGTCAGGGCTGCTCACTGAGATAAAAAGGACTGAAGCCTATAAATTAAACTCTCTCTTCACCACATGTTGATCAGAAAGAAAACTACATGGAATGATACAGGCAAGATCATGATCTACATGACAATTCTATCTAGTTAAAACTATTATGGTCAATCCTACCTGGGAACCTAGTGATCTTCTGATCAGATTGGAATTGCTCTGCATTACCATTTTATATAATTTTGAGCATTGTTTTAAAAAGCTTTCTTAAGAAAAAATATACTTTATCCTTACCACTTTTCAAGTATGAAGTGAGAAATTACATTCAATCTTGCTTAAGCTCAGTAGCACTTGCCAGAGTTGATTTAGATCCAGTAAAAGTATAAGCAACAAAATTGTCTTGTACCAGCTTAGCTGGATTAATTTTGTCTTGTTTCTAGAGGCAATATCTCAACATATTTAAAAAGAAAACAAAATTTAATGTAGAACAGAAGACTTGCTCTTATAAAGATCCTTTTCTACCTGCACCTCCACCTCCCCCCCAGGACATGTAGGTCCCCAAGTATCTGTAAAACAAAAGGCAGAGGAAACATCAAGGGATTTATAGTTTGCTACCTACAAGTTTGAGATTACATCCTTTGAACATATTTCATTCTGATTCTCTGTAGGACTTCTTTGATATTTCTTAGACCTTTAGGGTAGGTGGATTTGAAGGGAAGTTGGACTACAGTATGAAGCCAGCTGGGTATAAGCTATTTTCCTGGTTTCAAAATAGGATTAGAGGTTATCAGAAATAACCAGAATTATTTGTTACTAAAAGCACATTTAAAAGACTACTTAGCAATTAAGCAGGAGAAAAAAAGCATCAGCACATTCTGACATGAAAAAGTTTGCAAGAAGGATATTTGCTGTGGTAGATATATTCAAAGCAGATTTATAACTGCTGCAGTGTTTTCCAGTATGGACAGAACACCAACAAATTATAAATAAAAAATATTTTGGAATATTTACTCTTTTTCAAGGTTATTAAATGTATATCTGGCTGGGTAATAGTGGTTTATCTTACACTGTAAAAATCATCTTAATTTTGTCGAAGAGTTTCAGATGCCATTATCTCATAGAGGAGGAACTAGACTTAAGAAATATTTTATATACAGTGGGACTGTCTTTTCAGTTGTAGTTCAGTAAATTTCAGCTATCCCACCATGTTCTACTTGTTCAGCTACTTTAAGATGCCATATAAACAAGAAGATTTAACTTCATGTGCTACAGCTTTTCTGTTTGGAGCAGAATGGAAGAGGAAATCTAGAAATCCTGTCCTCAGTGACCTCAGTCACTATATAATAGTTCTCACACATGCTTGAGTTCTACTTCCTATTGCTTTTATTTAAAGGACTTGACATTTTGAATCAGTATGTCCTTGATGTATAAAACTGTACAAAGCTGATGCATAGTTTGGTTAAGAACCTGTCAGTGTAACACATCCATATTCACTATTTTATTTTCCTTTGTTTTCAGAGTTAATGTGTGTCCATCTGTCAGGATTCTGTGTGCTCTGAAGTCTGCACAGCACATTCTATGCTTTTATGAAATGCTGTAATCCCACGATACTGTAAAAAGAAAATAGAAGTATCATTTTAAGACACAGCTCATTGAACCCATTTTAATTAAAAGTTTTTGAAATAGATTTTATAAACTTCCTAATTGTAGCTGCAGATTAGTTGTCTGTTTATCGGATGAATGCACTCGGCACTTTTTGTTTTGCATACTTAGAGATTACAGCCCTATCTTGTCCTGAAGGTATTTTAGTTGATGAAGTCCATTTTAAGCAGCCTAATTCATGAATTGACTGCCAATGTAGGGGATAAACCCAATCTAATTTGAGGTACCCATATAATTCATTCTGCATGATGAAATCTCCCAAGGAAGCAGCATAGCAGAAATATCTTCCACCAGTATAGAAAAGAAAGCCATGAATTCACAATGGTAAGAAAACTCCAACAACAACCCCAAAAAACCACATTACTAGTACACAATGCCTAGCACAAAAAATTTAATCCAAAAAGCATATGCAGAATGATGATTACATATTTTTTCAAGGACACCTGAGAAGTGAGTAATATTCATACAGAGTAGCATTACTGTAAATCATGAACATAATTTCTAAAACTTTCCTGTAATATATAGTCAAGGAGGAATTTTGGAAACAACATTAATCCAAGACATTCCAGTCTGGACATACAGTTAATTCCTCACTCTTTCTGCCAAGCAGAGCTAACCAAATTTCATGTACCATCTGATTGTTGCAGCCTCTTCAGATGGACTTGTTCCCTTCTGAGTTCAATTCCAATAAATGCAGATGCATAATTGTACATCAGTTTTCTGTTTTACTTGTTTGCAATTCATCTATGACCTGCAGTAGCTTTCAAAAGCCCTTAAGTCAAAACGGTCTGAATCTGAGCATTAAAGCTTTACGGGGTCTAGGCAATCTTCCCTCTCTCTTTGGAAACCTTTCTGAATTTGAAGTAAGGATCAACCTGCTTCTCACTGGGACCTTCTTTCACTTGAAAAAGATCAAAATGAATATATTACAGGAGCTAAATCATTGCTATTCAGGAATGTGTATCTGAATATCCAGCAGTATTATACTTTCAAACCTTACTCTTACAGATAGGTACATTTTTCATTTGTATATAAAGGTTAAACCCTTTTCATTTTGGTGAAGCTTGCTATAGTGTTATTTCTTTTTTTTTTTTTTTTTAATTTTATTTTTTAATCCTGTTTAGGATAAGCTTTAAACATGTAAAACCTGACAAGCTGGGTCAGATTCAGGTGTCCGTCTAGATGATGATCCAGCAGTAAGCAACACAGAAAGATGGGGCTGATGAACAGAGCAAGGACACAGTTATTCTCCCTTGATCTGTCGTTAAAGCTTTTGCCAATTAGAAGTTCATGAACTGTTCAATGCAGACTAACATGTTCAACAGACATGGTTGAGTAGGTTTCTTCATGAACCTCTACTAAAGCTTTCAGAAACCCTTTATCTTCCAGAAAAAAAAATGTGGAAATCATTTTCACAGAATGAAGAAGAAAATTGCGTGAAAATTTTTTCTGTTGGTTTATTCTAAATATACTTCTTGTTTCAGTGGGTCTTTTTTACACCTTGCCTTTTGAGAAAATAGGAAAAATCATTATCTAATACTCTTTTCTCTTTTCTAAATATAATATTTTTAATCTATGCATTTTGTTGGTATACAGGTGATTCTTTTCTCTGTGTATTTTCTAGTTCTATTTTACCCTCTTTTTGAGGGACCAGAGCAGACTGTGTGTCCAAGATAGGTGTATTTTCATCTTTATCCAAAAGATTTCAAGATCTTTTTCCCAAGAGAAGTGATAGCTAATTTGGAACTCATCACTGTGTTCCTATATAAAGCTGAAATGTTTTCTCCTGTGAGCATTGTTTAGCATTAATTGTCTTTGGGCTCCATATGCCATTTTATTGCATAACCACTCAGTATCATGGCAGGATTTTGCACCTTTTTGAGGTTAACATTAATAATGAGCCTAAAGAATTCAATGAACTCTGTCCCTTCACTTGTAATCTGTTTTCTTCAATATTTAGTGACATGCTACATGTCAGAGAACTTATAAAGATCCTTAGGGAAACTTGCTTGGAACTGCAATTCACTGTGAAAATTTCTGCTTTTTCTTAGCATGTTACTAATTCATGACTGTCAACTCCACAAAAAGAGTTACACTGTAATTTGATGAAAAAATGTTGCACTTTTCAGTGCTAGTTCCACTTTATCAATATTCTTACAATAAATGTACCTGTGGAGGCACTTAAAGTAAGACATAGGTTTGCAGAAGGCAATTTATACGTTAAATAAAATTTCTGAGAGATATGTCCTCTTGAAAATAAATACATTTTCTCTTTTAAAGGAGTTAGTTGCCAGAACCTGCTACCAGAATCAGCTGAGAGATGATTGTTTTGAAGTATACAGTGAAATTATGATTACCATAAGGATCCAAAAATTGGCTTTGAGAAACTGTACAGGCAGAAAGGGAGCAAGTATGACCTAAAGAATCAGGTAAATATCACCATACTGCAAATCACAATTTGATTTTCCATTCTGAGGGAGAGACAACCTTAGAACTGAGTGTTTATTTTAAAATATTATGGAATTATCATATTATGACTTCCAAGGGAATCTCTTTTTTAATAAAAGGAGGTTCAGAACATTTTAGAGGAACTGCTATTCTATAATTGCAAAATATCTGCTCCTTCCATAGCACAAAACACCGTGTTTCATAAATTCTTATCTGTTATTAGTGTAAAGATAAAGAAAATTTTTAAGATTTTGGGAAGTATTGGATTTCTGGCTATTCAATAGCATGTTAACACATCCAAAATTAATGGATACTCTGAAAGCACTAATAGAATATAAATATAATGTTCAAAAGCTTAAGAAATTAAGAACTCATATCTTAACTACAAAAAACCCCCAAACATTATTCCTCCTTCCCTTCCAATGCACTAAGAAGTTGTATTGCTCCCACACAGTCTTCACAATAATTCATTCTTCACTCTGGTGGCAAAATATCAGTAAAAATCTGTAAATTTTGTTCCAACTGAACAAGGAAGAAAAAAATATCATTTTAAGTCAGACAAGACATTTATCAGATCTAAACCAGCATTTTATGTCATTTTGGGCATCTCAAGCAAAAACAAAGTAAAAGAAGCAAAGAATTGGGCAAAGTTAAGCTTTTGCACTTTTCTTTATAATTTAAGTGTTGCTAGGGACAAATAATTCTAATTTTGTTATCTTCTTGGAAGAATACCTAAGCATAAATCCCATATATCTGTGAACTAGTCACTGTGTATTTCTCAAAAAGCAACCAACCAAACCAAAACAATCAACCAACAAAACAAACAAAAATACAGAAAGGAAGCAGCTGGAACACTTGTAAATTTCTCTATATTTTCTTACAGTAATACATGTATATTCCTGGGCAGTAGATAATGTGGATTAAAACCTCCTTGTACAAAAGGAAAATAATATGTCATGCAAATACTGGTTGGTGCCCTGAGATTTTCAATTCTTGGGAAGCACCAAGACAAATACTACAATCTCTTTATAAAAAACATGAAGTGCAGACCCTCATTTTCATCATTTCTCTTTTGCTACGAACACATGAAATCAAGTAAAAACATTTTTAATTGGGTCAAACCGAGCTTTTGTTTGAAACAAGTAAGAGCAAAAATGTTAAAAGTATTTTGTTGCTGTTCAGCCATTCAAACATTTTGTGCTCACTACTAACTGTAACATAACAAATTACCACAGTAAAAGTTCTTCCAGCTGTGGAATTACCACTAAAATACAGAGGCAGATTTACAAACAGAATCATCAGAAATTAATTTTCTTGAATTTAACCAGAGAGAGAAAACAATGTGAAAAAAAGAATATGATATCACATATTTCTTAACTCACAGATGCACATACTGTTTGTATCATGTGAACTTGCTGTTGTAAAGGTTCATTTTGTAGTTGCACAGCTCAGCAAAATGAGGGACTGAGGCGAATTTTGTCGCCTGTATGTTGAACTTTCGGTAAAGTATAAACTCAGAAATGGTTTGTTTCTTTTCCCGACTTGCAGGTTGAAAAGCAGGCATTACAAGCAAAATCTGGTCCTTTCCTGCAGTCATCAAGCAGGAGGCTGAACAGTAGTGAGGAGCTATGCATCTGGCTATATCCGCTCCTTGCCATCACCAGGTAAAATGGATCAGAGCAGGGTGACACATGCACTACTAGGGGCTGTGTACTGCTTCTGCTGGCAATGCAACGCTTGCCCGTCCCTGTTGGTCCAGGGCTCCTGGTGCCTCTCCACTTCTTCAATCTCACTGTGCTAATGCTAGCCATGTAGACACTGGAGCAAGCTAGGATGCAGGCAATACTGACCAGCAATGCGGGTGGAACAGGTTGGTATGGTGGGAACAGTCAGTAAGGTAGTTTTTTAGGACTTAATGCAAAAAACAATAAAGTGATGGAAAACATGGACTAAAAGAAGCTTACTTAAGAACCTTCTCAGCTCCTGCCCCTGGGGAGTTTTTATTCACATTCACAATTTGCAATTAAAAATATACCACAATGTTTTTAAGTCTCTTTTCTTGAAATAGAGAGAAATATTTTAAGTATCTGATATTATTTCTGTGAAAGAAAAAGTGCAATAGAGTAATTACTAGATATTAATTCTGAAGCAAGTTAGTATATCGGAAAAGAAATGAAATGTCTTGGTTTGTCACAGTTATGTACATTTCATAGGATAAAATTACAGAAGAAATTGTAGCATTTGGTGAAAAGTTAACTCAGGGAGGCATATGCCAACTTCTCCAATCTGATGTGTGAGCCATAGAAAACAAATTATGAGTTTTATACTAATTAGATGAAGAATTCAATTTCAAGATATTTAAAAGAGGGCAAGAACAGGTTTGTGATTTTTTGTTCATTTTTTTGTGCTTGAGATTTTTTTTCTTTGATAAGCATACTTTTGATGAGTATTTTTGTGGCTTATACTTAATTTGAATCTAAATTCTAAACTCTCAGGATTCCATGTGCATCTCCCTGTACTGAAAGGAATGGAATTTTTCAGGAACTTAATTCACATGTTATTAAGACAAGCCAAAGCGATGAAAATGCCATGGTGCAATTTAGTGAAAATTTATCTTTCACTGGGAATAGTTCAATTACAACTGAAATGAGATTGGAAATAATCTTTTATTCTATAAAACTTGCACCTGGAAGACAATACATCTGTTTAATATCTTGTCACTTCTATCATTCAGTGGTGTCCCTGAAACTGTTTGTTCTAGCAGTAGTCACATGAGGTTTCTCTCCTACTTGTTTTAATACAAAAAAAGTTAGCTTAATTATTATGAATAGCTGTCACCTATTTATTCCTATAGCTATTTTTCTAACCCAAAGATGAATGTAGCATGGTAAATTCACCACATGTTTGAACACATTTAAAAGCAAGAGAAATGAAATTCCAGTTAATTTGTGACTAAGGAGAAAATGTCATTTTCTATGAGCAAACCACTCTATTGTACCTAAATATTTTCAGATTGAGCTGGCTATTATCATCTTAGTAACAAAACAGTATCTAATTTAAGAGAATTAAAGAACTCCAACAACAAAAATCTATGAAAAGAAGGGTTGGAATTTCCCCCCCCCCCTCGAATTTTCAGGTAATAAATATACTGTTATTCTTTATTTGGATGCTGGAGAGGGACTCTTCATCAGGGACTCTAGCAGTAGGACAAGGACTAATGGGTTTAGGCTTAAATAGGGGAAGTTTAGGTTAGATATAAGGAAGTTCTTTACTGTGAGTGTGGTGAGACACTGGAACAGATTGCCCAAAGAAGTGGTAAATGCTCCACCCCTGTCAGTGTTCAAAGCCAGGTTGGTGATATGGTCTAGTTTAAGGCATCCCTGCCCGTGACAGTGAGGTTGGAACTAGATGATCTTAAGATCCTTTCCAACCCTAACTATTCCATGATTCTATGATTTGAGTACACAGTTCTCCATTAATAGTATTGTATGTAAATTATTATCAAGATCATACTTCACTGTCATTGTCAATGAATATAAAATCTTCTTTAGATGACTGATTATTTTCTCATTTCCACTATGCAATCGGGAACTCTGCATCAACATACAAATTAGTGAATATGAAAGATTACATCTGCACTTCAAGGGAGAATAGCCAAGTATTTTTAAGTGAGCATTTATTTTGTTTCAGTTTTCACTGTAGTCTTTATTTAATCTTCTTCCCCTAGATATCTTCAGCAAAATGACATATTCAAGTTGCTCAGGGTTTAACAGAGACCAAATGTAGTTATATTCAGAGGCTTCAACACTCCTTGTGTCAGAACCAAAAGTATGGGTCAGTGTCAGCAACAACTCTTTAACTATTGGCTACTAGGAATGCATGTGAGCAAAAGAGCTGCGTAGCTTGTTTGAGCAATTTCATCATCTCTCCATGCAGAGTATTTTCCTATGATTATTACAAAACACCCTAGAACCAGAACAATAAATTATGCCACCTGTGAATACAAAATTATTAGGTTGGTTAATTTTAAAAGAAACTTAAAGAAAAATACAGTTTTAGAAGGAAGAAAATGTATACAAGTATTGTAATGATTTTTTTTAAAGAAATATGAAATTTGACATCAATATTGTGCTATAAATTTTTCTTACTTTTAGCCTAACGTAATTTTCTTTTAATAAGTGAAAGTTATGAGTAGTCGGAACTTGGTTTCATTTCAAATATATATTTAAGACAAAACAGATATTGTACTTACTATCATTTGTAGGTCAGTCCAGGCAATTGAATGGATTCTGCTAGTACGAATCCCAGGACGTCTCACCAACCTTTAGCACTGCAACTCGTTACTGTACAGTTGAAGTTTGTGTTCAGGTCCATAAGAAAGCCATGCTTACAGCAGTAGAATAAATATTAAGAAGACATGATGTGAAAATTGTTGCCAGGTAGCTTTTTGCAAAATATTTCTTTTAAATTTTGGGGTATCTACTGCCAATACCTTACGTTTTCAAGAGCTAAAAAGTATATTCTCCAAGTCTACTGTGCTATTCCACACATAAATGCTTACATATATCCTAAATAATAGTGACTGATGAAATTTCATGAAAACTTGGACTTATTGCCACAATATTCTTTGACTGTACAAAAAGCTAAATTTTAATTTAGCTAAATAATT
>NW_009927718.1:2991-3246 GCF_000696875.1 Nestor notabilis | reverse complement strand
CTGCTTTACGCTCTCTAAACCTGGCAGGGCTCGGGCTGTGAGCAACAAACCCCCTAGCAATGACCTGCGTGTCCTTCAGAGCACCATAAACCCAACCACTTGAGCACAGCCTTCAGCATCTCCCTGGAGCAGTCAGGAGCTGGTGCATCTCCGAGAGGGACAACTCCTAGAGGTGGGCAGACCCTAGGGAACGCTAAGCTGACACAGCCCATGGCCAGGGGTGTGCAGGCAGGGCCCCCGTGCCCGCAGGGTCCT
>NW_009927718.1:2624-2922 GCF_000696875.1 Nestor notabilis | reverse complement strand
ACCGTCGTGCTCAGGTAGTCGGGGCGGGGCTTGCCTGCCGCAGCCTCCCTCAGAGCAATGGCCTCGTCTCTCTGGCTGCCTTTGCCCAGCTTTTCTTTGGCCTTTTTGAGGATCTTCTCATATTTTGTGTTGCCTGAAAGCACAGAACAGCCCCAATAGCCACGGGGCAGCACAAATCCCATGGAAGACGTGAAGCCCCATTCCCCCGACACCCAGACACAAACTGCTCCAGCAGTGCAGGGAAAGGAGATCCTGCTGCTTCTCACCCCCACCCATCTTTCTCGCCACACAGGCGCAT
>NW_009927718.1:0-2564 GCF_000696875.1 Nestor notabilis | reverse complement strand
GCTTTTGTGCTTAGCCATCATCTTCCCAGACCTCTGGCATACACTGGCAAGCTGTGCAGGATGGTTCCTGGGGCAAGGCCATGTGGGCTCGTCTGCCAGAGACTAAGGAAGTAACCAGAGGGCTGAGTGTTTGTCTGACAGCCCTGAAACCTCCAGGCCTGGTGGAGATGGCTGTGAGCTGCCCTATGGGCATACAGCATGGGGGAAAGCCAGGGGACCTTCCTGGGGAGCAGACAGGCAGACAGGCAGACAGGCAGTGCTCACCTTCGATGTTCCTGGGCAGGTCCAAGTGGATCCTGGGAAAGGTCCCTTCTCCTTTCAGCAAGATTTTTTCTGGCTCCAGGTGACCCAGTTGGATCTGGAAAGACCTGCAGAAGACTCCAGGCACTCCTGGCAGGTAACAGACTTTCAGCACTTGCTGCTTGCCAGGTTCAAGGTAACCCTGCAGAGCACAGAAGAAGAGGGAGGTAATGTACCAAAGAGGGTTCAGTGGAGGGATGGCTCACATGACAGACACACTGAGAAGACAAGACAGGTTCTCATACATAAGGAAACATCAGACATCACCACCTCCAGCTTTCTTGTACCCAAAAGCCCGAGTCTCCTACACCAAGACCCAGTATGGCCTTCAGAGGCCTCGCAAGGCTGCACTCTGCAGGACAGGCTGCCCTCTTCTCACAGCATGAGCACAGCTCTTCTGCTGACAGGGCTAGCCGGGCCCAGGCACAACAAACAAAGTCTCTTTTACCAGCTGCTCTGGAAGAGCAGTGAAGGGCCTGTGCTCTCAGCAGGGCTAGTAGCTCCTGGCAGCAGCTCGCAGGAAGAGGGCATCAGCCTGTCACCCCTCCAAGGGACAGGCACCAAGGAAGGTGAAAGCCACTTGGCTCTTTGGCTTCCTCTTCCCATTGCAAAAGGGCACCAAGACAGGAACACTGCTCCAGCTCTAAGACACCCAGGCAGGATGACAAGCCGGGATGGCGGGATGCTCCAGTGTCAGCACAACCAGAGAGCTCAGCTCTCATTCCAGAGAGCTCCCGGAGCACTGTAGGACAGCAGAGCCACCGGCGGCCAAGGCCATTCAGGGGCTCCATTACGACTGTGCTCGATGGACCTCCTCTGCCTCAGCAGCGATCGCTCACAGCCCTGTCTCTCCTGGCTGGTTTTGGGGGGGGGTTTGTCATTTTCCCTTTTTTCCCCCCAGACTCTCTCCTGGGCAGCCTGACAGAGGCAGGGTGAAGCCCTTGTGCTACTCACCGTGCTGGGCACAATCAGGGGCATGCCAGGCAGAGGGCTGGCTGCAGTGCCTGTGCCAGCGCTCAGCACCATGAAGGCAAACCCCAGCTTCCCACTGTTCTGCAGGGTGACCGCTGCTTCTGTGACTTTGTTGAACACCTGAGGAGAGGACAGAGGAGCAGGAAGTTACAGGCACACGTCTGCTGCTGGGAATTTCGTTCCTCTTCCATTGGGTTGAAAGCAAAGGAGTGCACAGGAGATACGGGCACTCGGCTCTCCGGGTTAACTTGGGGAATCTGCAGCCACAGGGTACCTCTGAGCCCTACACAGGAACAGGTATTTGTGGCAGACATCCAATAACAACCATGGAAAGATCAGTACTAAACCAAGCAGGGGACACAAGTCAACAGCTTGTTTGGGTGTCACTCAACAGCAAGCCGAAACACAGGAGGAGGCATCGTGGCATTTCAGGAGAAAAGGCACCTGCACACAAGTATTTGTGAGCACAATACGAGCCGAAAGGGAGACAGACAGGGCAATGCACACAGGGCCAACAGCTGGGAACAGCTGTGGGGGTTGTAACTGGAAAGAAGTACAGTGGGGATTATTCTGGGACATTCTCTCCAGCTCCAGTGACTGGAAGCCCAAGTTAGCTTCCTCCTTAGTTGATTAATCAGGAGCATTAAAAGAAAGCATCTCCTTGGACCTCGGGCTTTAGGAGCGGACCAGCAGATGGTG
Organism: Nestor notabilis; assembly: GCF_000696875.1. Lineage (NCBI taxonomy): Eukaryota > Metazoa > Chordata > Aves > Psittaciformes > Psittacidae > Nestor > Nestor notabilis. The sequence continues at coordinate 593 of NW_009927718.1, read as the reverse complement.
GATGTCTAAGGGACACGTCCCTCTGGAGATCACCACTGGGATCCTGCCTGCCGCAGGAGGCAGCGTTAGGTACCTCCAAGAGGAGGGACTCGAACTTTGGGCTGGGCTGGGGTGGAGATGGCCGTTAAACACCACCTTGGACGCAGGAGGCATCACGCAAATGTTGGACTTCCAAGCCACAGAGCCAGCGAAGCAGCTGGGAAGCGGGGGGAGCCCTCAACTCGGGTGGGCAGCAACCCATCGGTGATGGCTGGAGACAAGGAGCTCTGCCAAGAGCAGCCTGCGGTACCTGCAGCCCACAGTCGATCTCAGTGGTGTCCAGGAGGTAGCTGATGCGTGAGGCCTCCCCACGCAGAGCCACCTCATAGCTCGGGCCTCCCTTCACCCTGCACAGCGCCGTGACCTTGGTGATGGTGTTGGCGTGGCCAAAGAAGTTGAAGGTGACGCACTGGCTCTGGCCCGGCTGCAGCTCACCATGCAGCGGCAGGATATCGAAAACCTGCAGGCAAGGAGGAGAGATCCACACGTGGAGCACAGGAATTGACGCAGAAGAGCAGCCTCGGCTTGGGGCAAAGGACAGACATGGCTGGAGG
>NW_009927717.1:699-5857 GCF_000696875.1 Nestor notabilis | reverse complement strand
TTGCCGGCTGGGCTTGAACCACGACAAGGTAAAAAACCCCAATGCTCAGCAGGCAAAGCAGTAAGAATCTTGGAAGCTGTTGAGGGGAATTGCAAGAAAAGTATGTTCATAAATAGGAAAAACCAAGTAAGCAACACTGTTACTGGGATTTTAAAATACAAGGTCTCCGTTAGACCAGTTCTGAGGCCACCGAGTACCTTTCTGAAGAAGGCAATATTGGGAAGATTCTGAAAACTACTGTCCTGGGTTCAGCTACAGCAGTCATTTTTTCTCCTTCTTAGCAGCTGGTGCAGTGCTGTGTTTTTGACTTTCAGCCTGGGAACAATGCTGATAACACCGATGGTTTTAGTTGGTGCTCAGTAATGTTTACTCTGAGCAAGGACTTTCTCAGTCTCATGCTCTGGGGGGGAGGGGGAAGCCAGGAGGAAGCAGAGACAGGACACCTGACCCAAACTGGCCGAAGGGGTATTCCATACCACAGCACGTCATGCCCAGTATATAAACTGGGGAGAGTTACCTGGAAGGGGCAGATCACTGCTCAGGTTGGGCTGGGTATTGGTCAGCGGATGGTGAGCAATTGTATCCTCTCTCCTTGTTATTTCCCTTATCATTATTATTGGTAGCAGTAGTGGTTTGTATTATACCCTCATTACTGGAGTGCTGTCATCTCAACCCATGGGGTTTACACCCTTTTGATTCTCCTCCCCATCCCTCCGGGAGAGGGGGGAGGAAGAAACGGGGCAGTGAGCGAGCAGCTGCATGGTTCCAAGTTACCGACTGGGCTTAAACCATGACAACTAGTAGAGTCACAGTAGAGAAGACTTAAGAAAGCATCCTCTGTTAATAAATCGAGAAGCAATGATATGAACAGCTGATTTCCAGCTCTTATTTTTCCAACCTGTGGAAGTCAGATATCTTGATCTCAGTGATATGGCTCCATCTTTGATAAATGTAGACATTTGGATGAGAACTCATACGTGAAGCTCCAAAATATTTAATAATAACTGGATTTGACTTTTTGAGGGAATGAAAGTACACAGGTTTTCAAAAGTTTAATTGCTTTTCTGGGTAGATTCAATTTTTTTAGGTTTACATTGGTTTAAGTTTATACAGCTATAAAAAGAAGTCTAAAGACTAATGGAATCTTGTCAAAGAATGTGAGTTACACCTAATAACCCAAGTAATTAACAGTTATATGACACTGTTCAACCCCAGACATAAAAGTGCTTGCTAATGAAGTAACAAAACAAGCAGTAAAAAAATACCTTCATTTTATAGGGGGCAAATGGAGGCCTAGAGGGACTAAGGTGATTGCCATGGCAACCAAGAAAATTTGTGACAAGAAAAATAACAGCAGACATTTGTTTCACTATCTTTTGCAGCATTCTTTTTTAGATTTTTCTTTTGTGCGTATTTGCTGTTTCTTTCCCATCACTATCACATCTCTGCTGGCTTGTCTCAGCTGCTTATTCTTCACATTTGATAGACATTTTCCGGTTTGCAAGCCTTATATTAACTAACAATTTTTTTTTCATTACATGTAACAAAATAATTTGATTTTTTGATTCGATATGTATTTTAAGGTTGCCTTGTAATAAGACATGATAAAGAAGATCTTATTTTAAGACATCTTAAAGCAGAAATAGCCTGTGGTCTCAACTGAGATATATGTATGTCCACAAATATTAAGGGGTTCATATTCCAGCAGCAAATTAGAATTAAGGTATTTTTTCTTTGGATAGGAACTCTTGGTAAAACACTCTGCTATTTTTCTTGAAGTTTTTAATTTTGGAATCAAATTCTCAGTTGGCATGAGCAGACATTGCTCCAGTGAAATCAATGGCACATTAATGATGTTCTGGTCCAGAGTCACCAAGTAAGTTTGTTCTTGTACATACATTTCTGTAGATAGGTGGTTTTTCTTCATCAGCCCACACACAAAAGGAAGGGCTGTCCTGACCCTGTGAACTGCATACTTATATACTCTAATAACTGGCAGCCATCTGCCTGGCACTGAGGAGAGCTGAAGCAACAGCTCAGCATAATTTTGCACAGCAGCAATTCTCCACTGCAGGTCAGCCCTGCTTCACAGGGTGTTGTAGGCTGACTTGCACACATCAGCTTCAGCAGCCCTTATGGCTGGCTGCTTCTCTTAACCAGGCGGTGGGTTTCCACAAGGCTTTGAGCCAACACACTCTTATTGCTGCCTATGTGGCACCTGCATTGGAGCTACTGTAATCTGACTGCTTGTGATGTGCATGTTCTCAAGACACCCAGACTGGTCAAATTCCACATGTGGGATCTGTTTTACTGTTGTGTTCCTTCAGTTAAACTAGTTAAATACCAAAATAAAATGATCTTTTAGTACCAAGACACAAGTTCCTCTCTGCATTTCCTTAGGTTTATGTAGCTGCACTCACATCTATTTCTGTAAAGCAGTTAATGGCCTTCTGTGATTTACACACTGTATAACTGCCCTGTCATGTTTTTGAGTGACGGTATATTTCAGATTTTAAAAATCAGAGTTATGCATACCAGCATTCCTTGCTGTTTCAATATTTCAAGGGAAAGGCAGCCTAACTTAAGATAAAAACTGAAGCCTAATTTAAGCATTTTAGCAGCATCTAGGTGACTGAAGTGCACACATCTCATTGACTGGAGCAATAGCAATGAGATTTCATTCAGAAGTATGAGAGCTGACTATAAAGTGTGAGAGCAACCACTTTCTCTTCCTCCTTTCAAACTCAGGAGTGTTAATGTTCCATGTAAAATCCTGCTAGTCCTCTGCACTTCACACAGACCTCGTCACTCTTAAGAAATAAATAAGCTTTGAGAAAAGTGCAAAGAAGGACAACCAGTGAAATGAGGGAGATGGAGACCCTGCTGTGCAAAAGGAGAGAGACCATGACTTACCAAAAGGGTTTCAGGAAATCACTAATTTACGCAAATTGGATGGATAAACACTGAGGGAGAAAAAGAACTATTTAAGCTCAGGAAAATAACTGATGGTCTGCACTATGCATGCACCTTCAAGCTGGAAAGTGGAAAGTTTCCAACAATGAGAGGACTGAGTTTTTATTTCCAATATGAAAGGAAGGAAACCAACTGTAGTGATTTTTTTTTTTTTAACACAATGGAGCTTGAATGGTCCCTGACATAGTTGCCTGCAGCAGCAATCTCTGCCATGACTAAGTTTCTTTGAATAAAACCCCCCAGCTCTCCTGTAAGGATTGGGGATGATTAAGTGAACATTACAGAAGTGTCTTACATAGAATCCATTCTGCCCCAGCCGTGCTGAAAACTGAACAAATAGGGGTAAAGGGATTGTCCTGTTTGTAATGTGGTGCCAGTATTTCACCTCGGTGTGAAAAAACTGACCTTCCTGTTGCAAGCCCTGATGAATCCCTGAATTCACTGTATCTATGTAGAGAAAAAAATAATCTAAACAAATAATAAGAGAACCTACATACCTATAACTTCACAATTATATAGTTACTGTAGTTATATAGTTACTCCATGCATACAGTTACACTCAGGCAAAAGTGTGGACCTCAGGTTATACACATAAATATGTAACAGTGAAGATTTATCAGCAGATCTCTGAAATATATAATAGAATGAGATTTTTTGCTTGTTCGTCACTTGCTACCCCTTTTATTTCCTTCTGTATCCACCTCATGCTTTTTATTGAATCCTTTACTTAGCTCCTGTGTTCAGGAAAAAACCTTGTTCATGTGCTCCTGTAGTCACAAAAACCATTTTCTGATTTTTTGACACTCGCTTTGGCTTCTCATGCATCTTCCAGGCTATTTTTGGCATTCTGCTTTTCTGCCCTTTCTTAATTTTTGTCTCGTGTTGTGTTTGCTGTTTCTGTCCTTTCATGCTGACAGTCTTTGCATTCTAGGTGCTGAAAAAAGTACAAGACAAGGAACATCCCATCAGGGTAACTTAGGCCTAAATGCAGAAAGATGATCTTCATATTGGTGGAGTATCCCTTTTCCAGTACTTTTATTTCCAAATACTCTCTTCCTTCCTATACCTATTGTGAAAGTTCTTATTGCTTCTCCTTCATTATCTTTCCTCTCTGTTAGACTATTTCTTACTAATTTTTTTTTCTCTTTTTGACCGTTACTCTCCTGCTCCTGACTCAGTGTACAGCTGAAATACAGTTTTGCTAGTATGTGTTGCTGAGGTTGGATTCAAAACCCTTATTCGTTCTGTGAAGTTTCCTTTATATCAGAGAAATTCCTCTGTGTGAATATAACAAATGTGTGTTGCCTATTGCAGAATCTCAATGCTGTGAAAGACTATGTCACTCTGCTCTTTAAATATTGGGGATCCCACTTCAAATGTAAGACCAATGTTCCATGGCATTGCAGGTTTAGTAGGGACAAACTTCCAACTCTCAATTACATCAATTTAGAGATACCTCATTTCTGAACACATTCTGCTTTGAAGGCTGACGTTCCCCCCAGAATATACTTTGTGAGGAAATTCAGATGTTTTAATGTACTTTTGTATCTGATTATGATAGGTGAAAATTACATTAGTATGGTTAGACATGCATGGCCAGTGCAGTGGGTAAGTTCTCATGGCATACTGCAGAAAAGTCCTAGGGACTGAGATACTCTTTTCTTCTGGGGTTATGATGGGCAAGGGTTGATTTCAGTGGACCCCCGGCAACTCAGACTCGTGTGATGTCGGGATGAACAGGGCTGTTGGTTTACTCTGAACGTGCAAACTGCTTTAGGCACCGCGCTGCTACTGTGAAACCTGTTAAATGTTTGGGAAATGAACATGAAGAAACTCTAAGCTGTGAGCTGTTTAAACGTGTCCTGGGTTCAGCTATAGCAGTCATTTTTTCTCCTTCTTAGTAGCTGGTGCAGTGCTGTGGTTTTGTGACTTTCAGCCTGGGAACAATGCTGATAACACCGATGGTTTTAGTTGTTGCTAAGTAATGTTTACTCTGACCAAGGACTTTCTCAGTCTCATGATTTGCCAGAGAGGAGGGGAAGCCAGGAGGAAGCAGAGGCAGGACACCTGACCCAAACTGGCCAAAGGGGTATTCCATACCACAGCACGTCATGCCCAGTATAGAAACTGGGGGAGTTACCCGGAAGGCCCAGATCGCTGCTCGGGTCGGGCTGGGGATCGGTGG
>NW_009927717.1:0-534 GCF_000696875.1 Nestor notabilis | reverse complement strand
GGGGTCGGTGGCGGGACGGCTGCGTGGGTCCAAGTTGCCGGCTGGGCTTAAACCACGACAAAACGTTAGGCAGCCCTCTCGTGGCCGTTTATGTTCTGAAGCAATTGTTCCAGAAACCGTTTAAATATAGCCATTGTTTGGAGGAGAAATGAATGCTTCAGGACAATCATCCCCTGGGCACTGTATGCTCCCTAGAGGGGCTTGGGTTTTCCTTTCTTTACTTCCCGCCCGTCCTGCAGTCACTTTTTCTTTGCTAAAGGTCTACTAGGTTAAGTAGATTAAATATGACCGTCTTCAGCTGAACAACCTTGTTCACGTCGTTCTGACTTCAGTCCTTGGCACTTGTGTAAACAGCTCAAAACGCAAACAGCGGCGGATAGAGAAGCGCTGGGTTGCGACACTGGTTGTGAGATGTCAATGCAGAAACGGGCGACGCTGATGCTGCGAGGATAGGACGCGAAGTCGAAGGACTGAGAAATACAGAGGGGAGACCCCGCACGTAAAAACTGTTCAGGTGCCCTTTGTGTGGCAGCC
>NW_009927716.1:124887-146879 GCF_000696875.1 Nestor notabilis | reverse complement strand
CCCTGCCGGGCGCAGGTAGCGGGGAGCTCGGTGGCTTTAGGACGCCTCTTGCTGAAGTAATCGTCCAAGACCGGAATGACTCCTCGGTTTCTGCGTTGTGCGGGTATCGCTCACTGGGCGCCACCGTAAGCACCGGGCTTTTTTCTCCCGCGTTTATTACTGGTGTGATCACTTTGCTAAGTACCTAAAGCAGAGGCTTCCTCCTGTAAAGGATTCCCTTCTTAAAAGGCAAATTAGTAACCGGGTCGGTTAAAGAACGCTTGTGTTGCTGACTAGAAGTAGGGATCCTCAGGCAGGCTGGTGATGAGTGCATTGTAGCTTCTGAATTAGGAAGAGTTATATTGCAGACGAATTCGGGAAGGTTGCCTTAAGGCAGCGGGACACAGTCAACAGAACTGGGCTTTTGCTTGGTTAGAGTAGTGGGTCTGCAGTACTTAGTACTTGTGGAAGTTGGTGAGCAGAGTAGTGTTCCCTTTTGCCTTGCCATATGGTTCCTGAACAATGAGTGACAGCAAGGAAATGTGAAAGTAACACCCATAGAATAAAAGATTACTTTTTATTTGCATATTTTATGATTACCCTGTGCAATTCATTCATAAGGGGATAAAGTACCTCATAATGTCAAAAAATGATTAAATTCTTAAGAATGACCCTGTATCTAGATGATGAAGTCACATCCCTGACTCTTACCCATTTTAAGAAAATGCTTACAAGAACCAGAATAAAAACCCCAAAGACTCTCAATCTCCTAAACCTATCTCTAGCACAGTTGCCTGTAGGTGTGTGGTGGTATAAATGTCAACTTGGATTACAGCTTTATTATTTTTTCACTTCTTTTTATTTTCATAAAGCAGATTGATGGAAAGGCTTATCTTAAAAGAGTTTTGGATATGTTTTCTGGCACAGGTTTCTCTCTTGGGGACTAAATTTGATAGGCCATCGGGCTGATCTCTTAGGGCAGCTTTTATGGTTGTCAACAGTTGTGCTGTGCTAGTGATCTTTACCTTCACTGTGGATAAAGTAGAGATGACACATGGCTGTAAAGTTGTCCATGAGCAAGGAATCGTTCCTCATTTGATAGCAAAATGAGACTTGCAGGATGGACATTCTGAAGCTCTAAGTACGGTGCTGTTCTGATGATAGAGGTCACACTTGTCTTTGAGAGCTGAATGTGAAAGCTGGTAAAAAAGGAGGTAAACCATGGTTTTTTCGGCCATTTTGATGCATGCTTAACTCTCTTTCCTGAGCACTTTGTGGAAGAAGTTCTTCAAAATGTAATTAAGTTGTTTCATGTTTTCTATAAAGCTCTAGTGCTGTAGAAGAAACCTGGGGAGAACTGTGTGCTTCCAGAAGGAAGGTGTAGATGCTGTGATGCTTCGGAGAGGTTTCATTGTATTTTTGTGTTGTATTGAACTTTCCTATTGAATAACAAGCTCTCAGAAAATAAGTAGCAGGTGAGGGAGAGTAATACACTTCTAAATTTTAGCTCATAAAGGTTTCTTTTGAAGAGGATGATTGGAGCAGTGAAGAGCTGAGGAAAAGTGGTGCATATTGATCTTCCTTGTTTGCTAGGTATACTCAGCTCCACCAAAGCTGTGTGTGTTAATGACACCTTGCAAGGCAGTAATACCTCCTGCCTTGTGCTCTCTTTTAATTAAATACTGAAGTGTTTTCCAGTGTTTTCATCTGGCAGCTATTATCAGTGAGTGCATCTCAACACACCCCTTTCCACACACATTTCTTCCTTTCTCTCTAGGACACTGAGGCTCATTTTGTTATGTATTATAACAACACACAAGTGTTGAAGCATCTCCCCTGAAGACAGTTGTCAGTTAAAGCAGAAGAGGAGAAGAGTGGTGGGCAGCTGGAGTGACACTGGAGAGCAGCATGCTTAGCTGAAGCTAGTGTGGGATGAAGCCTGTGGAGAGCTTCCTGTGCTTGGGTCGGGGCAATCCCAAGCACAACTACAGGCTGGGTGAATAATGGATGGAGAGTAGCCCTGAGGAGAAGGATTTGGGGGTGTTGGGTGATGAGAGTCTCAGCATAACCCAGCAGTGTGTGCTTGCAGCCCAGAAACCACCCATGTTGGATGGGGCTTGGAGCAACCTGCTCTAGTGGTAGGTGTCTCTGCCTTGGGCAGGGGGTTGGAACTGGATGAGCTTTAAGGTCCCTTCCAACTCAAACTGTTGTATGGTTCTTACTTTGTGGGTCAGACCTGCACTGCACTGGGGTGCTCCTCAGTTACCTGCATGTTGGTTTTGACTTGTTTTCTCTCTCTCAAAAAAACCCCACAACCTGACAACAAAACCTTTGCAGTGTTCTTGTATGTTTACTAGGTATTTTCAATCACAAAAGTGTTGAAAGCCCTTGGCTAACCTCAAGCCAGTATTTATAGGCTAATACAACAAATCTAACGGAGGTTTGAATCTGGACCTGCCAGCGTTTTGTATAAAATATAGTGACAAGGGAAGGAGGAAGACTCCTAGGAAAAAGATGCTTTTGTTCTTAAGGTGTGACATGAATCTGGCAGCAACCATTCTGGAAATCACCACCTTCTGAGTGACCTCTGAGAGGTGCCCAGGAGCCTCCTCTTAAATTTCTCTTCTATAGTTTCCCCCAAACGGCATGAGAGATCGTTCCACACTGGAATCTAGTCCATTAATGAGTGCAGGATTAGGGAAGAGGAATGTTTTGTCATGGGATGGATGTCAAACAACAGGTATTTTTGAGCAGCAAATCTCCTTGGGCCTCTGTAAGATGTTCTCCTCCGCTGGCAGGGTCTCTGCTGCTATCTGGTAGGCTGCTGTTCTGGAACAAGCTGAATGTTTCAAGGGTAATTTGCTGCAAATAGATTGCTCAGGTAAAGGTACTGCTGCCTTGGCTGGGATTCAGAGGAAGGGTTTTTTGTGTCTCCCCCCAGACTGGAAAATGAGGTAATATGTTCCTGGTCTTGTACTTCGGTTAGCACAGGCTGAGCTGGGATGTTTTTGTAGGAGCTCCTTGGTTAACAGTTTGATGAGAGAGAATTATATGCAGTCTCCAAGGGTAAAGGGCTGTGTTAATCCTGCCAGAGGACTAAGCCTTTGGTTCCAGGGAGTCTAGATACCTCAAACCTGATGCATACTGCTACGTATGTTATTCATCCCAGACATGGGGCTGCTGTTAGTGATACCCTGTGAGCCCTGGGTTATATTACAGCGTAACTGCACACTGGCATGGACTGTTTATAAAGTTTTGTTTATTTACAGGCTTTCCTGTGGCACAGAGCACGGTGGTGGCTGCCTGTCACTGCTTTCCAAGCTCACAGTAGGAAACCTGAATGAACACAAGTGGAGTCTGTGACTTGCCAGGTTCAGGCAGTGAGTTGTAGCAGAACCAGAACAAAAGTAACCCTCTTGATTCCTTTGGTAATCATGTAACCACATGTCCTCCCCCACTTACGTAGGCTCAGTTCTATCTCATTTGCTTATGGACTACTGTATGATCATGAAAACAAAAGTCTGTAAGCATATGATAAATAGATACAGAAGAATTGGGCAGATTTCTATTAAGGAAAAAGTTCATCATTTGTGAAAGAATTCTATGAACTCTTATCTTCTGAACAATCATCTTGGTGAGGACCACCAAAAGGATGATTTGCTTATCTTGCTGCTCTACTGTTTTACAAAGAGCACAGAAGATGCTCAGATTGTGCTCAGGGATGCTCTTCTGAAGGGCAGATTTTATCCTACTAACAGCTTCTTTATTCTCCACTGTCACCCTGCGCGTTAAATCATCAGGAGTGTTCATTTCCATGGATATGAACTGAATGTCCCATAAGAGAGCTGGACATGAAGTAACAATTTATACACTAAAACTATTTTACTTTTTGAATAGTGGCAGGGAAGTCCTAGATTCTTACCAGAAGGTCCTTGCTGCATGGGATGCATGCATCAGACTGGATCTCATCCCATCTCAGCCTGTGGCAAAGTTCCCATTGTGCTGAGAAAGGAGCATGAGCTAAATGCCTTTTTGAATATATCCGAGAATATCTATTACACTAGCCATTTTATTAGGAGATGGGTCATGCCACACTGTTTTCCTGTTTTTCTCTTTTATTGCCACTCAGCTCTTTATTTCTATCATCTTAATGAGAACACTGTAATTCCCCTGCTGAAGGTGCAATGCTGAAACACATATTGCTCACAGCAGCATTCTGTCAAAGTCACTCATAAAAAAGGCTGCAAGTTACCTCGGTTTTGATGAACTGGAAGCTGAACCTGAAATCTGTCCTTTCACTTCTCTCATCCAGAGGCAGTCCCAAGGAGGAGGCAGGCTTTCCAGGGTCTCTGAGCAGTCATGGGCTTTAGTCAGCACTTGCTGCAATAGCTGTTCTGAGCAGAAGAAAAGCTACGCTTTTGCTGCCTGCAGCTCCTCTGGAGGAAGGATGTGTCCTTTATTAATCTTCTCAGGATTTTATAGCACTGTTCAGGCTCAGACTGTCATAGCAAGTATTAACCTAAAGCAGGTATGACGGTGCAGGCAAGACTTTTTCTTCCCTCTTCACATGCCTTCTATGTCTGTTTGACACAGGACCAGCTGCCCACTCTAATGCTCTCCTGGGAGTAATCTATTGGCAAAAAATACGTTTAAACTTACTTAGTGTGTCATAAAGTTGGAATTGCTGTTCTACTGCCAGATGGCAATCTATAGATCTCCTACCTGGGAGCCTCAGAAAAAACACTGTCCTCAGTGACTTGCATGAGCACTTGGTCCAGGTAAGAACAACACTGGCTTAGTTACTCAAATCAACCTTTCCTGTAAATGTCTTGGGAAGGAATCCAAGTCAGCAGAGAACCTACTCTCCCCCAACACTTATGTTGTTATCAAACAGAGTCAAGGGAAAAAGACAAGCATTCCTGTAGCTCACATGGTCTCTTCATTCCCTCAAAAATCTTGCTGAAAAGACTATGTATTTCATAGCCTGTGTTTATTTTTTCAGTGGTGATTCCGATGTTGGACCAGATCTCGGGCTAGAGAACAAGCTTAGCAAGAAATGTCCCATCCTTAAAATACTGGTAGCTCCCAAGAGATGCCTCTGTAGCACCTTATGTACTGCTGAAGTTTTGCCATCAGACTGTAATTGGAAGGTAATAGAAAAATATCCTCCCCTTCTCTCCCCCACCCAGTATTGCAGGGCTGAGCAGTCAGTTCTTAACCAAAAGGCTGAACTAATGAAAAGGCATTAATGTGATAAGTGGAAACAAAGTTGGCATGATAATAATTGCTATATAAATCAATAAAATAAATACATCAAAATGAGGAAAAGCTTTTATAAAGATCAATCATGAAGGATCTGTAAAAAGCAAGGATATATGTAAAATACACTGTGGGCAATAAAATGGGTTTCTTTTCAGAAATGGTTTTGCTTTCAGATGATATAAAACTAGAGCTATAGTTCCAAGTATTGCAGTCTTTGTAATTGAATCTTTCTCCCATGAAAGCACAAAATGACATGATAAAGTGGCATATGTTTAATAATACTTCAAATACATACTCATCACCAGTTTAGAGCACAGCATCTGCTTCTAGGGGAAAATATGAATTTTGATGGGTCAGAATCAATTTTCAAACAGCAGCCAAGCCCTTGACACAGAATTTATACTTAGTCTCTCAATCTCTGTCAATTTGATTAGGTATAACTACTTAATATGCTAGAACCATCCTGATGTCTACAAAGAGGTATTTACGGATAGTTGTTTCATTCACATTAAGGTAACTTCTGAGTGTCAGTGGATGAAATGAGGCACCTACCTAACATTTAATGATTTATCTTCTTAAGAATAAAACAAGATAGAGAAGAAAGTCTGTTTGCACCTTCTAGCAAGCATTTAAAACTTAAAGAAAATAAGTCAATATATTATTTGATGGGAAAATGCAAAATATTTCTGCACAGTAACTTGCTCTGTTTGGATCTACAAAAGTAACCTGAGCCCCAGGCTCTGAGCTGGACCCACAGGATTATGTAGTACAGATTTAGGAGGACAGGGATTTTCCCTCCTTTTGTGTGACCCTGGTGTGCTAGGATCACCAGGTTGTGGGTTGACCCTGGCTGGACACCAGATGCCCATCAAAGCCGCTCTATCACTCCTGTCTCCTGGAGAAGGGAGAGAAAATACAACAAAAGGCTCATGGGTCGAGGTAAGAGTAGGGAGATATCTCTCACCAATTCCTGTAATGGGCAAAACAGCCTCAACTTGGAGAAATGAGTTTAATTTATTATCAGTATAGTATGGTAGTGAGAAACAAAACCAAATCTTAAAAACTCCTTCCCCTCACCTCTCCCTTCTTTCTGGGCTTAACTTTACTCCCAGTTTCTCTACCTCCTCCCCCGCGCAGTGCAGGATGACAGGGAACGGGGGTTATGGTCTGTCCATCACAAGTTGTCTGTCCTGCACAGTAACTTTTCCCCCCTTTTTAAGTATGTTATCCTAGAGGCCAGTGGTGGGTCCATCTTAGAGCCTGCTGGCATTGGCTTATCTGACACGGAGGAAGCTTCTAGCAACTTCCCACTGTAGTGTTCCCCCTAACCCCCAAAACCTTGCAATGCAAACCCAATGCACTATATATGGTCTGGAACAGTTGCAGTCTGGACAGGGAACTGACCTGTGTTATGTCTGAGGGAGAGTAGTAGGACTGTGTCAGACTGCCTTCTCTGTTAGGAAGATGATGTGTCCATAATGATTTTTCTTATGGCTGTATTTTGTCTGTGTCAAAAGCTAAATATTTTCTGTAGCAGTGATGATACTTAGAGTTAACCCTTTGTGTCTGCACTGCTTTAGTGACACTGGTCCTTGTAACCACCCTGGAGATGAAAGTAAGGACAATATCTGTATCCCCATATTTAGGGTATCAAATGCAACTCAAGTGACTGAGAAGATTTTGCCAATTCCATATTGACTCTTGAAGTCCAATGTCACCTGATGGCAAGTAAACCTTCATAGCTCAGAAATGTAGGGTAAGCAATTGCACTGCTCCATGGTTTTCTCCAGCAGACACTTGAGCTGCTACTTGTGGGTTTACTCTTGAGGTGAGAGATTTCTATAGTCAGATAACACCTAAAGGCTCACTGAAGGTGGTCTCTTATGTACAGGGTGCTGCACAGCCATGCCAGGGGCTTTCCCTAGCAGTCTTACAGATGAATTTTATGGAGTGCTTGGCTGTCCTGGACCTCCTTAGGGCTCTAAATGCTGTTGTACAGCACCAAGCACCTCAGCAGTATTTAGCAAATGATTTATGATGGAGCAACCACAACCTTGCCTCTTATTATGGATAAGCGCTGTGCATATGCTTTCAAGAGAATAAATCCATCTATTTTACTCTTTCCAGTACATCAGTTTTAAAGGATGGTTATTAATTACCTTCTTAGTGTATTCATGCATGTGTGATTAATGTGTAAAGTTTTTGCTTGTGAAATTTCGAGACACTAGTTCAAAGAATACAGAAAGAGTTTAAGACAAGGTTTTCTCTTATGTTTTGATAGCTAAAGCATAAGAATAATGAGCAAGTGTAGCCAGGCAATTGCATATGAACTTGAGAGCTGAAAAAGACAGAAAATTATTCCCCTAGAAGTTGTCTTTAATCAGCCTTTCTCCTTGTTTCTTTTGATATGTCATTTTTAGCCTGCTTTATATGACTCTCTGCCATACTCTGCTTTTCTCTGTTCTTCCTGGGTTTCTGTTAACACTGATCGTTAATGTATATATGTATTTGAAGTGTGCCTATATGGATTTTTGGTCTTCTAATGACTCTCTTGCTTCCTGGGATCATGGTCTTTCCCTCTCCAGAGTTCTCCCGTCCCATGGTGGATGTGATAGTCACTGTGGAGGGCCATCCTTCTCTGAGGAGCTCATTCTGCCATAGAGCCCCTGCTCTGCTGCACAGGCCACTGTCAAGTCCTTTCAAAACAAATGAGAGACAAATTTCAGAGCGCCGTGTTCCAAACTTGACAATATCGGATAGGTCATGGTAGCTTTGTTTGGCAGCTAGTTAAATTGGGTACTTCAGCACATCTCTAGATGTTAATGGTTAAATGTATTCATTGTTCCAACAAGGGCCCTATTCATAAGGGGACTATTCTCTGCTCGTTACGCATGCATAATTCCCATTAATGCTACTGGGGGTTAAGTGTGGATAGTGAGGGGGGAGAGTAAGGCTTATGTTTACACATCCATGTTTGCCCTCAGAAAAGAGGTTTTGTAACACATGAGATATGACCATAGATCCCTCAACTTTAACGATCTTTAAATTGTGAGAATGGGGGGAGAAAGCGACACTTGCATAAGTGACTACTGCCTTGCACACCATACTTTGTCAATGCTAAGAAATACTTCTCCAGTGCTGCTGTTATCTAACAATAGAGAAGCCTTTTGAAAGTAACTAAGTGCTTGGAAATGCAGGGTTCTTATTTGGGTGGCAAAATGATGACATAGAATCTTTAACTTTAGGCATGAAGTTTTGCCAACTTTTGACTTGTGTTAATGGGGGTGACAAGATTTTGTGATTTATTATACAATATAGGTATTTTCCATAGAAACCTCTGAGATTAAGATTCCTCACTTTTAGGTGCACATCAAAGTCACGTAAAAGCCATAAAGAAGCTAAGCATCGCCTAAGAAAGCCTTTCAAGTTCCAGAAAGTGCTTGAGCTACTGAGGGGTTTGAAGTGCTCTAATCTCTGACATGGGTGACGTGCTAGGCTGGCACTTTTTTGTTTTGTCACAAATCATCCATGCACATAGTGCAAAGGGACCCTGACAAAGTCATTTCACTTTTGAAAAGGGCTGCTTTTTTTTCCATACCATTCTGTCTCCCATTCACATCTACATGTTTGCTTCCACTTTGTTCAGGTCTAAGTAGCAGGGCATTTGCATAGTCTTCCTTTTGTTCTCAGTAAATATGGAGTAAAATGAGCAAGATCTGTGCTGTGAAATTAAAGCTCTGCTCTTGAGAGATCTTAAGGACTAAATCCTCACAAAAGGTACAGCAGCGTAGTGCCAAAGGAGCTAGTGTCCAGAACAGCTCGCCCTGGGTGTTTGTGCTAGGAAACGTGAATAAAGAGAGAGTAATCTGGTGAAAACTGGGTGTAATTAGAAAAATACACTGCTGAGAGCTGCTGAATGAGTAGAATAATAGAAAATAGTTCTGAAATGGACCTGAAGTGATCATCTGGTCTGTTCCTGCTACTTGCAATCAGGATAAGCTGTGTTTAAATCAGTGATAGATGATCACAGCTTTTTTAGCCTGTTTATTCCAGTGCTGCTTTACCTTACTGTTTTGGGGTTTTTCCTATTGCAAAGCCTAACACTTGCTAAAATACAGACCTTTTCCTGCACAGCCTATTCTTAACACCTTTCTCTTTGCAGTGACATTGACACGTGTGACAACTGCTCTGGTTTGCTCTGCCTGAAACAGTGCTCTATGCATTTGCACTAGTGACAGACGCAAGCGAATCTGGCCTAACTTTGGGACACATGCACCTGAAATGAATGAATTTAATTCAAGATATGGTGTCTCAGTAAGCATCACGACTTGATTTGGTGTTTAAGCCCGAAGAATACATTTCTTTCCTCCTTTGTAAATTTTAGAGTATTGTGAAGAAGGAATTATGTAGCAATTATATATAGTGTGGAGATATCCAATTCCACCCTCATTAAAGCAAATTGACTAATTCACAGATGTGTCATGTAATGGTAGAGGAGAACATGCAGAAAAAGCCCTTTTTAAGTAAGCAAAATCTCAACAGCGGTGATGTTGCAAAGTTGCTAGTGGAAAACTGCAGTGTTGTAGCACAGCAGCATAGAGATACCTAAATACATGAGGCTCACATGAAATAGGATGTCTCAGAGCTGGAAGGTGTCTCTGCCTTGGGCAGTGGGTGGGAACTGGATGAGCTTTAAGGTTCCTTCCAACACAAACCAGTCTGGGATTCTATGATCTCCAATTTTCCAGGTAAAGAGTAAATCTGGCCCTTGTTTTTCAATGTGTTACTCCTTTGGGGTGTTCGCTCTTGAGCAATGTTTTACTGATGTAATGTTCTCTACTGATGTAGGGAAATTATTCTTGCTTTGTGGCTGAAAAAACAAGGCTCAAATATCAGGCTTTTGTATGCTTACATCTCCAAGTGGATTTGGTCTTGTTCCTCCAGCATTCTCCAAATAGCTAGTCCAGTGCTGTGCTGCAAACAGCATGATGCTATGCCTGAATTCAGATCATCCCCTACTGCTTCTGGATGAGAGCTTGTGTCTTGCAACTCCAAAGCATGGATGTCTGTCTGTGAAATACTGTGTGCCTATGCTCCATGTGGCTTGTCCAGGGGGTCTCTCAGAAGATGAAATCTCAAGCCCATACTTGTAACACACAAAATTAATCATTTTTTTCAGAAGCACATAATAGCATGTGCTTGTCAGTTATCTTATATTTTCACATGGGCAGTTGAAAGAAGAGGTGTAGTGAGTCTGAAGGCAAGAGAACAAAGCATATGCAGAAACCCCACTCACTTCCCAAAACACAGTAGGGCTTTTGAACAGAGAGATTGAAAACCTTCCTCTCAAAGAAAGGCTGTCAAACTTCTGCTACAGGGAAGACTTTAGTCTCCTGATCTTAGTTTTGAAGCCTGGGAAAAAATATATCTGTTACTATGCAGAGCAGCCCGAAGTTGTATTAGGCTGAAGTATTGCACTTTCAGTTTCAAGCTGCAGTAATCAAGGTTACTCTTCCTAACCTGGTTTGCCCCAGATATGTAAGTAAATACAAACATTTGCCTTCCCCAAAAAACAGCTGTGGTTTGGCTGTAACTGCTTGTGATCTAAAGCTCCCTGGAAGCTCCCCCTTCTGCTGGTCATGGACCTGTTGTACTTTTTGGCGTCCTCTGATAGAAATAAATCCCAACTGTGACTAAAAGTGTTGATGTCGTTTGTTGGCAGGACTGTTGGCGTAGATTTGGGAAGTTTACTGTAGAGTCACTATCACAGGTGCCAAAGCACTAGTGGAGCAGCAAGGACTGAATAGGGCCAGCTTGTGTCAGTTTGGCTGCCATTCTCATCCCAGCTTCCTTTCTAACTGCCTGCCTCAGGCCTTCCCAAATGTGGACTGAGTGCAGCTAGTGCTGCCTGTCAGTGTGTAGAGCTGGCTTGAATCAGCTCTGTGGTATGGTGGACTGCTCTGTCCATCTTGAATGGTCAGCTCTGAAGCATCAGTAATGCTGTTAGTTTTGAATGGAATAACACAAGCAAGAAGGGTTCAATATACTGTAAATGGTGCCTTGTTTTAGTGATGTAAGGGAAGAAACATGATTTCTTAATTTATATAGTAGGTGCATAGGATCAAAAGCGAATACAGGCTCTCAGAGAACACTTAACACACAACAGAAGATAGTCTCCACTAGCAATTGTTTGTGGTCAAAGCAAACAAATGAAAGGTAAGTACCCTCTTGAGAAATAAAGTGTGGAGACTAAAAGACTCACCTAACATCAAACATACAGCCTAGTATTGCCAAACCTATGCCCATCAAAGGTTTCCACATGGGTTTTCAAAAGTTGTTAGTCTGTGGTCGCAGCTTAAAGTCTTCTGGAACATCTTCCAAAGGATCCTGCCTCTCCTCAGTTTTTGGGAAGCTGCATCTGTTTCAGAATCCATTATCCTGGCTCAGGACGTCCCACCAAAATACAGGACTTCCTCCTGAACATCATTTCTGCGGAACATCATGTGCTAAGCGTCATGGGATGCATCATGTGCAGCAAAGCTCTGCTGCCTTCCAGCTTGAGGGGGTATGGCTGGTACCCAGAAATCAGGGAAAGTCCCCTTCATGTGGGATTTTGTTGTGGACTTTTTTAATCTTCATTCCTCTTTGTTGCTGCCCTGGGCGAAACATCAGCTAGAATCTGCTCCTGGTACAACCAGAAGATTGTCCATAGTCTAGGTGGACAGAACACAGGAAAGTAAAAACAAATGAGGAAAGGCAGAAAGCCATTCCCACTCCTGACTTCAGAAGAGCCGTATGTGTTGGTGAAAATACTGTCATAGCTCTTAATTTCATGGGGTCTAGGTCAGTTTGCTAATGGGTCCTTGCTGCTTTTTGGGCCACTTAATACTGTCACCAATTCCTTGATGTATTTAGGATTTTGACCTTCCATTGATTTTAACTGAATGTATGCAGTTAAAAATCAAAGTACTTGCCTGAAATCAAGTGCATGTCACTCGAAGGTTAAATAATATTTTGTAGGTTCATTTTTTGGTTAATTTTGACTTTCCTGTCATGGGAAGTTGTCTGGGGTTTCCTGGCTGTGCTCTTGGAAAAGGATCCACTTAAGACCCAAAGCCCACTGAGTTCAGAGCTAACTGCAGCAGCCTGAAGCACAGCACAGGGTTGTGTCTTTAACTATAGCTGGTTTTTGTATGACTGTTGATGCCACTGGATGTCTCCATTGACATTAGGAGACGCTGAACAAAGCCCTCTGATACTACTTACCTTGCCTTTTTCCTGTCCCGTGTGCAAAACATTGCTCACTAGGTCTAACATGGAAGAAATTATCTGAGTGTAAGTCTAAGTTCAAGCCTAGACCATCAGAAACAGGCTACCAGCGTCTTGTATGTGATCTGTGGGGCTGTCAGCTGCTACTTCTGGGGTGTGGTGTATGATGGTCGTTACAGGCTGGTGTTGTCATTACCCTGAAGTACTGTGCATTGGGCTGAGACAGCATTTGCACATTATGCTGCTTCTGCATGCTCAAACTGAGTATTCCTCTCTAGTTACTGCCATGTACACTGGGCTCTTTCCTCTTTTGCCTGCCATTGGTTGCCTTCCAATACCCATGGGTCCAATTTATGGCAACAAACTCTAGTTTTGCATCAGCATCACTGCTCTTGGCAGCAGTGACATTATCTGCATAAGGAACTGAAGAAAGGGAACAAGATGCAGAGATCTTGTGATACTGTAGTCTGTTTTAATTAATGACTGTGTCATGGGTGATGAAGTTAAAGAATTGGCTCTAGTGAGGGGTGCCTTGCTAGTAATCAGTTGCTTAGTTTAGGTTCAGTTCTGTAAATGATTGCTATTCTTTTGTGTAAATAGTATCAAGAACTCACTGTGTTTTTCTTCCCAGTTTTTGGGTATTTCACCCAGGTTTTGAGAGTTTTCCCCTTTCTTCTCCCTAAAAATAAAGAAATAAAATGGAAGAGGGAATGGAATCCTAAAGATATCAGTTCAAATACTGGGAAAAACTCTGATAGAAACTGTCCAGTGTAAGTCTGTGTAAAACTTAACTTGAGACTGAGAAATGGCCAAACTGGTCAAAAGCATTTGGGATTTGGGCTGTAAAATTAACACTTCAAGGAAGACTTGTACATCTTTTTAAAGGAAAGAGAACATATTGTCTGAGCACTTGGCTTTATGTATGGCTTTCAAGTGAGATGGCAGAGTTGGAAGTGTTCAAATCTTGGGGGGGAACGGAGGGTGGTAGTATTGTTTTTTCTCACTTCTCCAATACTGTTCTCACCATTTCCCTTTCTGAGGCTGTGGTCCAAATATCTACTAGTCCCTTGGTTCCTTCAGATTTTTCTTTGCTTCTGTTTCTTCTTCCAGTCTAACCTTCTTACAGATCTTTATGTTGACAGATAAAAGGAATAGGAAATACAATTGAATATGAACAAATCAGTATCT
The DNA here is from genome assembly GCF_000696875.1 of Nestor notabilis. Taxonomy (NCBI): domain Eukaryota; kingdom Metazoa; phylum Chordata; class Aves; order Psittaciformes; family Psittacidae; genus Nestor; species Nestor notabilis. The sequence goes on along the minus strand of NW_009927716.1, from coordinate 133,181 downwards.
TTGAAATTATCTGTGCTCTGCCACCCTGTACGGATCTTACCACAGCGGGTAGGGTGTAGTAGGAAACAGTTTCTATGAAAAAAAAGTCATTTGTCATTGGTAAAACAGTTGGTGTTAACATCTGAATTATCATTAGGCTTCAGAGTTGAGATGAATGAGGCAATTCACGCCTCTCAAAAGCTATTTTATTTCATCTCCCTGTAGATAGGCAGCCTCGTATTGATTTGCATTTGAACTGTACAGGGCTAGAAACCTCCATCTTTCTTTTAAAAGCAGTGTCAGTTTTGCTCTAAACACTATAATCTACAGTGCCGCATGCTTGTGTTTCAGGTTAGACTTTCCACCACACATGGTTTCTGTGGCATGTTTCTCAACTACTGTAAGGCAGAGTTCTGTGGCAGTGAAATGTTTTCCCCACTGGAAAGCAGAAATACAGTTGTTAATTTGTTGTTGTCCTTGGATGGTATAGAGCAGGAAGATTAGTACTAGGCTCCTCTAGAAAATATTTTGTATGTATTTATTACTTATGGTGAAAAAATGAGTGGGATTTTCTGCTGTGAATGTGGTGAGACATAATGGAAGATGAGTTAGAATAGTAAATTAGTGAAAGTTCTTGTAATTTTTGTCTCACCTCTGTACTACAATTATACATGTTGTCCTGGGGAGCTCAAGGAGGGAGCTGACCTTACAGTAAACAATGTAGAAACCCCCTGCCACAGGCAGGGAGACCTTCCACTAAGACCCCTTCCACTAGGGCAGGTTGCTCCAAGCCCCTGTGTCCAACCTGGCCCTGAACACTGCCAGGGATGATGGGGCAGCCACAGCTTCTCTGGGCAACCTGTGCCAGCGCCTCAGCACCCTCACAGGGAAGAACTTCTGCCTAATGTCTAAACTCAGTCTCCCCTCTGTCACTTAAAGCCATTCCCCCTTGTCCTGTCCCTACAGGCCCATGTCAAAACCCCTCTCCAGTTTTCCTGTAGCCCCTTTAGGCACTGGAGCTGCTCTAAGATCTCCCTTTAAGGAGCCTTCCCTTCTCCAGCCTGCACCAGCCCAGCTCTCTCAGCCTGGCTCCAGAGCAGAGCTGCTCCAGCCCTCGGAGCATCTCTGTGGCCTCCTCTGGACTCAACTGAGCAGCTCTACCTCTCTGTTTTGGGAACCACTGAAATGTCTCTGATTGTAGGTGCTTTATAGACAGGTTACAGGATTTTCCATTCCTGTGTGCATGTTCCTTCCCTTCTTATTACTCCAGTGTAGCAAACCGAAGACCAGCTCCTCCCCTGTAAGCCAACAGCATTAGTGAGGGAGGATTTTATGGCTTCCAGCTGCTCAGCATCACCACTGCTGTGACAGTACATGGTGAGAGCTCCCTGCCTTGCTTCACCGTAATTAGATCAGTGAAGGCAAATCATCTGTTAAAAACAACCTGGTTGAAGGTGCCTGCGGCAGACTGGGGAGTGCTCATGGGAACCATATCAGAGGTCTTGTAACAGGCGTGAGGCAAGGCATAGTGGTTGCAACTGCCACCTTAGCTGTGTGCCTTCAGCTTCCTAGGTACAGCCAGAGTTTCCAAGGAAACTGGGGATGAGTGCCATGAATAGGTCTCTCCCTGCATCTTCTTGCAGGGAACCTGTGGCGCATGAGCTGGAAATGTCCCCAGCTGCTCTCCTTCTCCCAGACATCCCACTGGTATGCAAGTGGCTGGAGGAAGGCAGGCATAAGTGGCCATGGGGAAGAACAGTAGTAAAAGACCTTGTCTGAGGAGGGTAAAAGGTGGCTAAAGAGGGAATCAGGGCAATAAAGGGTTGAAGAGGCTAGTTAAGGTTGTGCAGGTTTCAGTGAGTGGAGGGACAGTCAGTCTAGGGTACAGTCAGATGTGTTCTGTTCTTTGGGTCTGTGCACAAGGCAGGTTCTGTGGGATACAAGCCGAGGTGGAAAAGCCCCAGTAAGTTTTCAGTAGTCTATGGTGTAGGGCAGAAGGTGGTTTGGAAATGAGGTCAAAAATCAGAATACAACAGCAGTGAGAACCAGGCAAGCAACAGAAGGAAGTGGGGAAAACTCAGACAGAAAGAACAACAGGCCCAACAATGCCCCCTTGTGCAGATGCTGCCCTTAAGACCTGTATATTTTGGAGAGTTCCTTCTCTGGAAGCTGATCGGGGCCAGTGCCTGATGATCTCCAGCTGTCCAGCTGTGGCACTTGCTTGATGCTGCCAACTCTCTGGGGTCATGACATCTAGTGCTTCTTGCTGCTCCCCTTCATTTCTCATTCAGGGTTTCCACCCGCCTTCAATTTGCTGGCATAATTTCAGTGCAGTCAAGATGGTCCGTCCATTTTGTGGTTTCCTAAGAGGCAGCTTGGGGAAAGCAGATAAGAAAGTCCTAGAGAGATCAGCAGGATCAGTTGCTGACATGATGCTGTCGGTAAGTTCTCTTCCCGCTTTCGCAGAGTGCTTTTTCTCTCGTATGGGAGATAGTTTTGTTTCTAAACTTCAAGGAGGACTTGCCCTTAAGGTCATCTCCCTGTTGCTGATGGGCCGTGCACATACTAAGCAGAGGTGGTTGCTACAGCACCGTGGGGTGTTATCTGTCTCTGGAGTGAGAGTCATGGTGTGTAGCTTGCATCTTGGTGGTCTTGCAGTGTGCTCTTCAATGCAGTGTGCTCCTCAGTCACCACTGGGTCACTGTGCTCTTCCCTTCTTTTTCTGTTGGAAAGGGCATTTTGCATTAAGATGAAAGACAGAAACTAATATTAGTATCAGAGTTATTAAAGACTTCAAGATATTACTAATCAGTTCTAATTTAATCTCAGCACCCAGGCATATATAATACTGAAAACCTTTATTAGGTTTCTATAATTGTATTAAAAGTGATACCCCCAGGCTAGTAGTGAAGCAAGTGAAATTGCCCAGCTCTGTGCATGACAGTACTGACCTGATAGCACTGCTGGGGGAGCAGGGCTTGCTCTTTGTTTAATGCTCAGTGTTTTACATCAGGCTCCTTAACTGTCAGGGGTTTAGTGCTGTTTCTATTTAAGAATGCCTTCTGTGTCATTTTGGCTCTGGACCAACAAAACCTAATCTTCAGGCTCCTCGGAGGAGATAGGGTGGGGAAGCCCCAGGAGTGCAGTTCCAGCTGAGATATCTGTATTCCTCTTCAAGCTTTCTGGAGGAGGTGCATGTCCCTGTGGTGCCTCAGTTCAAATGGGAGTGCTAGGCAAAGCACATAGCTGTGTGTAGCTTCCTTGCCAGGACCAACACACAGTCAGCACAGAGCACTTTGTATTCCAAACCCTTTTGATACAGGTCTGACTTTTGCACAAGCTTTTCAAACAAAAATTCAGAGGGCTGCTATAAGAAGAAATGCTCCGAGGAACAGCAGCCTAGCACTGCAGATGCTGAGTAACATTTACAACCCCTCTGCTCTGACGACTATTTGCAAACTGACTTAGTTCCTCAGCAGTCTGTACTGTAACTTCACATATGCTTTGTGGTGCCAGCTCAGAGAAGTGATCCTTCCCTCACTCCCATTTCCCTGTGACAGAACAAACATATGTTGATGGGGTGAACTGGATCATGGAGCCAATCCAAGTTAAAATTAGCCTGGCCAAGAAGCTAATTTCAACCTGGGACAGCTTCTCTGGCAGATGAGAGCAGGCGAGCGTGCAGCCCTCCTGCTGCTGCTTTTAGCAGCCTGCTGGCTTATGCCAGTGTGCGGTGGTCTCGTCTCAAGAGCTTTCAGCAGGGTTTAGGACTTCTGGTTTGAGCTGGTAGAGTTGTTTTTTCCAATTTTTGAGATTACATCCAAGTGGGAAACAAATCCACAACCAAAATCGTATCTTGAATCAGCCCAGTCTGTGATAACTTTGTGAATTAATATACAAATATACAAATACTTTGGTTTTAACCTGTTAGATGTAAATGAGCTGCTCTTTCAAATGAGAGATGTTGTAAACTGGAAACAACATTTTCAAGTCAAATAAGATATTTTTTTCCCTAGCAAGGGAGATTTATTGAAACTCCTCCCTGCAGTTCTGGTCTGAATGAGCTGTTGACCTGGAGCTGGCCCTGAGCAGAGCTTGGTGGTTTGGATGTTTCTCTACTGATTTTTCCATGTGCATTCTTGTACCCTCTTGTTTTTCATCGTCATCAACTGTATGTGGAACCTTGCTTTGTGTTAAGCTGCAAGGCCAGATGCTTGCCTATCCGGAATTCCGTAAAGGCTTTGACACAGCTCCCCACAACATCCTTCTCTCTAAATTGTTGAGAGGTATGTTCAGTGGGTGAGGAGTTGTCTGGATGGTTGCATCCAGAGAGTAGTGGTCAATGGCTCAGTGGCTGGATGGACACCAGTGACAAGTGACATCCCCTCAGGGGTCCATACTGGGACCAGTACTGTTTAGTATCTTCATCAACAGCATAGACAGTGGATTGAGTGTGCCGTTAGCAAGCTTGCAGATGAAGCTGAGTGATGCAATTGACATGCCTGAGGGACAGGAAGCCATCTAGAGGAATGTGGACAGACTCAAGAGGTTCATGAGGTTCAACAAGGCCAAATGCAGGGTCCTGCCTCTGGGTCAGGGCAACCCTGGTATCAATACAGGCTGGGGGATTAAGGGATTGAGAGTACCCCTGAGGAGAAGGACTTTGCGGGTACCGGTGAATGGAAGACTGGACATGAGCAGGCAATGTGCGCTTGCAGCCCAGAAGGCCAATTATATCTTGGGCTGCATCCAAAAGAGAATGGCCAGTAGGTCAAAGGAAGTGATTCTGCTCCTCTACTCTGCTCTGGTGAGACCCCACCTGGAGTACTGCATCCAGCTCTGGGGTCCTCAGAACAGGAAAGATGAGGACCTGTTGGAGAGGGTCCAGAGGAGGGCCACAAAAGTGATCAGAGGGATGGAACATCTCTGCTATGAGGAAAGGTTGAGAGAGTTGGGGTTGTTCAGTTTGGCGAAAGAAGACTCTGGGGAGACCTTATTGTCTTATTTAAGACCTTTCGATTCTGCATTTTTTTTTTGGGGGGGTGTGGGGGTGAGCTGCTGAGGAGTTCAAAGATTTTTGAGAGACTTTCTCTAGTGTAAGAGATGAGCAGGTCGTTCCTCAAGGCGCTACACAGGTGAACATAAATCCTAATCTGAGGCATTGTCTTCCCTCATGTTCAAGTTATGATGCTCTCAGGACAAGGAGTACAGTGGAAATGTTGCCTCTTTGTGCATCTTTAGGGACCCTGCTGTGCTTTTGACTGTGGTTAGATTATTCTGCGCTCAACGCTCTTAACACTGTTAAATAAATTAGCAGCTGCTAATGTGATGTTATCCAAATTTAGGTGAAACAGTCACAGTGTCCTTGAGACAATAACTGAGTTTCACAATGCCATTCCTTATGGGTTTTGTTTCAAAGTTCTAAACATGCTGGTTGTTTTGACATGAAGAAGCAATATTTATTTTTATGGTTAGAAGTTTTCTAATGATTGTATTTTTATCGTTTGCTTTCAGAGTCAGATTTACAGATCTGTCAACACAGAGCACCAACGTGCTGCACCAGAAAAATGGAAGAAAGCTACCAGGCAGCTGTTCGAAGGGAGAGGACTCAAAGTATCCAGGCACTGAACTTTGAACTGAAGTACATGATTGTTGGTCACATCACGGCTTTTCAAGGTAGGAACTTTTGAGGTGCTGCAGTCCTATGAGGAGTTCATAAAAGTATCCTCTTCAGTCAAAAAGAAAGGCTCTGTTTTCTGTTTCTCTTGCACTGTGTGCTGTAGTCACTGGCTTATGGTTTACCTCCCTGTTCTTTGATCCTGCTTTTTGGATGGCACTTAATCTTGACTGGTATTTTAAGCATCTGCCTAAATCTAATTAGGAACAGATTTAAGCTTAGATCTTGTCCCTGGGATCATTTTTTAAATGATTGGTGTGGGTTCTTTCAGGGCATTTTCTAATGTCATTCAGGTGCCTGGTGGCTGGTTTTGTGTTTTGATTTTCTCTTGTGTTGCCAAACCATTTACAGGTGTAAATGAAAATGCATTTATTTGTTGCTGCTGAAGAATAAGTGCTCTGATATGTCAAATGAGAACACAGTGCTCTCTTCATGTCAAGATGCTTCACTACCAGGCAGGTGACATGAAGAGTGATCTGTTTTCAAGAATTATGGCCACACAGTTGAATGTGAATGCATGAAGGAACTGGTGCTGTGAAAGTCTGTTCTTATAACTCTTGCTATTCTCAAAGCTAACTAGCCCTTAACAGGTTGATGTAGGTCTGTGTAGTTTTTTCATACAAACAGTTATTGTACTATGAAAGGGAGAAGATGCTTGGGTAGGATTTTGCACTATACAGTGGTGAGCACTGGAGATTTTTGCCCCAGAAAGGCATTTAAGCATAGTCTGTGATCTTTAAATATAGGAGAGTTGAGTGATTACATCAGTCACTGAGTGATGAATCCAGCTTACTGACTTCTCTGGGCCTAAATATGTGCTTAATTTTAACTCACTGCTTTGCTATGTTTAGTGCTGAGCACCTTCATGCAGTGGGTTTTGAAAACAAAGTAATAGCTATTAGAATACAAAGTGTTGAGGTCTGTATGACTAAGCCCATTGTTACAAGGCAGGTTTTATCATAGTAGCTGTTTTGTCCAGTTTCTTCTATTTGGGTGAAAATACTATGAATAAAAGATGTGGAACTAGATGATCTGAAGGTCCTTTCCAACCCTTACCATTCTATGTGATTGACAAGAAGCGATTGTACAAGTCCAAAAGAGATGTGTAAGGACAAGGTAAAAATTGGCTTCTGCTTTTGGTTGTTTACCTCTTCCCTTTGCTTTATACCAATGAGTGAGAAATGGCATTTTGGTTTATTTTACAATTAATTTCTGTAATTTTCTTAATATCCCCATGATCAAAAAATTGGGTTGGAGGAACACTGCAGTAAAAGGGTGACTGTTGGCGTTGTTAAATGCTGGTAGGTTATTCAAGCAATCCTTCAGTACTATGATTGAATGAAGATAAGGTCAGAATACATTAACCTTCCAGCCCCTTTAGGTCAAGCCTGCAGCTTTATTGTCCATTGCTGATGAAGCCTTTTGATGGCATGAAAGAAGTAGTTGGACATTTCACACAGTTTAAATTTACAAGCATTTTCTGGAAGTGGGTAAATAGGTTGTTTGTTGTAACTTGTTATGGCTGGCCTTCTGTCTGCATTAGGTGGGAGCACTTGAAAAATGGAACTTTTCTCGCTTGCGTTGGGAGCTAGTTTTGTTCTTTGCTTTTCTCCCAGGTGTCAATGAAAAGCCTCTCTTTATCTTGTGCTGTATAAACATTCTGTTGCTAAGAGTAGTACTGTCTGAGATGTTTAGAAGAGGGAAGATCTTTGCCTGGAATTAACTCTGTCCTTTCAGTCTGTTTTGGTTTGTAGCTGTTTTGAATGATAAAGTGTGAGTGTGCCAGAAGCACATTTCAAGTCGGAGAAAAGAAATATCCTTACTTTAGTAGCTTTTGGGTGCCTTTCAGATTTCCTGTTTCTTGGAGCAGTGAGAATTGGCTCAGACTTGCTAAAAGAAAAAAAAAAAAGAAAAAGACGATTTATTCATTTGTAGTGGTGTTTACTTGTACAATTTTCATGCACAATTTACTTTCTTTTAGACATACACATTTTTAGTACTGTTAGTATAGTCAGCAAAGCAGTGGTTATACTTGCTGCCTACTGCTGAGGAAAAGAAATCTTAACTGCTTTTTATGCACTTTTAGTAGACAATTCTGTTAATAGTATACCCATACTGATGGAGTTATTTTCAAGAGTTAATATATGGTGTAAGAAATGGATTTTCAGGAATTCAGCTTTGAGAACATAGTGCTGGGAATTAAATTTCAGTGGGAAGAGAGCAATGTTTCTGGAGTGGGGAACAGCGAGAATGTTTGAAGTTCTCATCTCCTATTCTTTCATGGAAGTCAAAAGACACTTAGTTCTGAGGACCTGCAGTTAGATACTACAGGTATTAATAGGAAAGAGCTTTCTCATCTGAACAGGAGTTTTGGTACGAATTTGATTAAATACCCTGCACTGCCTGGATACAGTTGACTGTGGACATTTTGGACTTGAAGAGATCTTGCGTTGTTTTTTCTTTTTGTAAATAAAAATGTTCTTGAAGCAGTTTTGCCCGCAGCTGAAACAGGACAATTTTCACATGTGCTGAATGTAGTTGTGCAAAATAATTAGTCTGTAGGACCTGATTAAATATACCGCAGACTTGCTATATTTAGGCTAATGCCCAATCCATACATATGGACAGCCTTAGCGCT